>NC_080541.1:62269355-62570605 GCF_028640845.1 Ahaetulla prasina | reverse complement strand
TCAGGTTTTATGTTTCTGGTTTATGGAACTGATTACTCTATGCATGCTGCCACTATGAGTTATTCAAGAAACTACAGTGTGTTTCTGATAAGTGATTCATCTACAGAAGCATCCAAAAACATTTCATAAGATATTTGTGAATTGATAGCATAGCATTCCAGGGAAAACAAGACAAATTTATAGACTTGACTGGAGGGCCAACTATTGGAGAGAGTGGAAGGAAGGATTTCTCTCAATTGTAGCATTCATGTTTTGGGCAACGTGTAAAAGAGTTCCTGCTTTTGTGATCACATATCAATAACAGGGTAACTCAAGGCAGTTATTGCATGGAGAGCATGTTGAGATCTGCTAAGAAGAAATTGTTTCAAGACTTGGGTAATAGTTTTAAAAAAACAGTCATTAAGTGAGTTTTACCCCCATTTTAAGGCCTTTCTTGCCATAGTTGTTAAATGAATCATTGCAGTTCAGTTAGTAACACAGCTGTTAAGTGAATCTGGCTTCTTCATTGACTTTGCTTGTCAGAAGGTCGCAAAAGGGGTTCATGTGACCTCCAGGACACAGCAACTATCATAATATATGAATCAGTTGCCAAGCATCTGAATTTTGGTCTATGGGGATGCTGCAAAGTTGTGTTAAAAATGGTAATAAGTCACTTTATTTCTATGTCGTTGTAACTTCAAATAGTCGCTAAATGAACCATTGTTAGTTGAGGACTACCTGTATATAGTGTGGAGTGCTCTGACTGGTAGTGTATATTTCACAGCACTATATCTTTCATTATACTTTGACAGGTTCTCCTCAGTTTATGTCTCTGTTCAGCAACCACTCAAAATTATAATAGTACTGAACAAGGGGACTTATAACTGGTCCTTAAGAGTTTCAACAGTTGCTGGGTCCCCACAGTCATAAAATTGTAATTTCCAATGTACTCTGTTAGCTTCCCACAAGCAAAATAAATGGGAAGTCTGCAGAAAATTAAAAGCATGGTCTTGTGAATCCTCACTTATGACCTGTGCAGTTCTTGCTGAATAACTTGCTGTTGTTTTAAGTTGAGGACTACCTCTATAATTCTGTTGTGACCCAGGCCCAGGTAGGTAGTAGGAAACTCAGTTTGTGAAAAAACAACAAACCTTATTCGAACAGCTGGGAATTACTTCATTCCCAGCGTCGTTCAACTCAAATTAAAACAAATTCTTCCCAACACAAAGTCCTTAGTCTTATTGCAAACCTTGGTCCAATTAGGCAAACTGCCAAAGGCCTTTCTTGGCAAACGTTCAGAAGTCACAAAAATAAATGCAAGACATAGACGAAGCAGAACAGGGCCGTGGTGGCTCAGGCTGCAAGATAGCCTGTTATTAAAACACAGCAGCCTGCAATTACTGCAGGTTCTAGTCCCACCAGGCCCAAGGTTGACTCAGCCTTCCATCCTTTATAAGGTAGGTAAAATGAGGACCCAGATTGTTGGGGAGGCAATAAGTTGACTTTGTAAAATATACAAATAGAATGAGACTATTGCCTTACACACTGTAAGCCGCCCTGAGTCTTTGGAGAAGGGCGGGATATAAATGTAAATAAATAAATAAATAAAAAAGAAGACGAAGCTACCAATGTTGTTTTCCAGCAAAGCCCAAATGCCGTTACTGGTCTGTTTTAAGCCTTATAGGAGGGGCCAATCATCTCTTGGCCCTACTCCCAAGTTGTCCTTTTTGCTTGAGCTGCTCTTGCCTTCTGGCAGCTCTTCTCATGCATGCATTAGGAACAGGCTCCTCCTGTTCCTCTGCCTCACTACTATCAGTCTCTGGAGGCTCTGGAATCTGTACCTCACTCCCCGATGGCCCTGGCCTTACCTCAGCCTCATCGCTGTCGGACTGCGTTGCCAGCTCCCCAGGCTGCTGATGGATCACAACAAATTCTGAGATACAAGGTTTTGAAACAGGGACTGGGCATTCAAAGTTTGCTTTGCCATACCTAGTCTTCCCATTTCCTATGCTAAGCCATATAAGTCAACGATGAACCTCTTGGTTCAATGTCTAGCTAAATTCTTATCTCAAGCTGATAAAATTCAACTTTATGCCGTGTAAGAAGGAATCACCTGAAAAAAAAATCTGATAAAGTCATTCTAAATTATGATTGGTCAACTTTTAAAACAATTTCTCTCTTTGAAGTTATTTTTTTCCTTCCCTGCTCCTCTAAAATCCTTCAGTTAAGAGAAACTTGTTTTTGAGTTCAGGTGATATGTAAAGAACAAAACCTAACCATTCCTCCCTATCATATGTCAGCCGAGTGATTTGCATAAACAGAGGGATAGAATCAAGCTCACGTGAAGTGTTAGTGCCACTTTATAATGCCTTGGTAAGGCCACACTTGGAATATTGCATCCAGTTTTGGTCGCCACGATGTAAAAAAGATGTTGAGACTCTAGAAAGAGTGCAGAGAAGAGCAACAAAGATGATTAGGGGACTGGAGGCTAAAACATATGAAGAACGGTTGCAGGAACTGGGTATGTCTAGTTTAATAAAAAGAAGGACCAGGGGAGACATGATAGCAGTGTTCCAATGTCTCAGGGGTTGCAACAAAGAAGAGGGAGTCGGGCTGTTCTCCAAAGCACCTGAGGGTAGAACAAGAAGCAATGGGTGGAAACTGATCAAGGAAAGAAGCAACTTAGAACTAAGGGGAAATTTCCTGACAGTTAGAACAATTAATAAATGGAACGACTTGCCTGCAGAAGTTGTGAATGCTCCAACACTGGAATTTTTTAAGAAAATGTTGGATAACCATCTGACTGAGATGGTGTAGGGTTTCCTGCCTGGGCAGGGGGTTGGACTAGAAGGCCTCCAAGGTCCCTTCCAACTCTGTTGTTATATTATATTATATATGACAGAACTTACTTAGAACTCTGCACTTCTAGGCCTCAATGTGTATTATTCGAAAGCATCACTGGAGGGTGCTGCCATGCTATGTCAAATCACGAATATGAAAATAAACACAGGATGAAAAGCATTTCCCACAGCATTAAAGCCAAACTTTCTTTTCAAAATCTCAAGATTTACTAAGGAGCACATTAGACCAAAAATTCAAAGTTGGATGTTCTGGTGTGCTAAAAATGTTATATTGAGATGTTAAACATAAGAGAAGTTCTTTGCTGGTCAGATAAAAAGACGATATATCAAGTTAACATTCTTTTCCTAGCCAACCAGATGTTTTTAGGAAGTCCAGACAGAGAAACTGCACATGTGTTTCTTTGTGGTTGCTAATTGAAAAAGCACAAAAAATATCTTCGCCATGAACTCCATGAATTTTCGCTAATACTCTTTAAGAATTGCCAGGAAAAAGGACTTGATTACATCTTGCGATAGCGTGTTACAGTTTATAAATGATTTATAAAACAGTACTTTCTTTTCTGTCTTCATTCAATTTCATTGGATATCCTAGATTCTAGCTTTATATTATGCCTCCACTTTCTCCACAGTTCATATACACTATATGGGAATCTGACTTTTGATTTGTAAAAAGAGTTTGAGACTGGGTTTCCCATAAACATTGTTATCATGTTACAAATGTTTTTCAGAGGGAAAAAAGACGCCTTTAGCACTTATGCTCAATATTGTAACGCTTGGCTAGAAAACAGCAATTTCTAGACTTTGAATCAGACCTTGTCATGAAAATCTTTTTGGCACTTATTGTCACTTTGCTGACAATAACATCAGCAATTGTTTATATAGTTGCTTACTTCCATTAATACCATGGTACATATGGTGCATGAAAAACATTGTACTTATAGTAGTTTTTAAAAAAAATATATTAATCATATATAAAGATTAATTTTAAAAAGAAGAGAACTGAACGAGTAAGGAAGCGGAGAAAAGAAATATAATATCTATAGGGGGAGTCACAAGGTGTCTATAAGGTGTCACAAGACTGTACAATTATAACTCAATATATTGTTGATGAGGTATTTTAAAAAATACATTAAATTATTTTAACAGGGTGAGTAAGGATTTGACTATCTGAGATGTGCCAAAATATCCATTATTTCTTGAAGAAGCAGAAGCAGGACAGATAAATGTTAGTTTCTAACTTCCCCTTTGTTTGATTAATATAAACTATTTACAGACATTTAGAATTTTTCTGTGGTCCTGATTTTGATTCATTTATCAGTTCTTGTTATAAACTTTGATAATCCTTTTGGAAGAATCTGTTCCAGAAGATGGTGCTCCAGGACTGCTGATTTGGTATAAAAACTGGCAGAATTCTGTATTGTCCCTAAAGCTTTTAAACTTCTGCATGGAACTACTATAGCATGTTCCCTTGGAATTTGAAATTGAGTGTTAACATGCTGATTACAGCTAGCTGTATCTATCCCTTCATCTATAATGAGGTAGCAGTAATGCTGCTTTAAAATGAACAATTGCCTGAATAATGCAGATTTTTAATAAAAACATGTTTTTTTAAAAAATTATAAAGTACTATGCAACTACTATCCTACAAAATCGTATAATTAAAATTAACTTTCGTAACACAATAAATGTCAGAACCTACTGACATTTATAAAGCTAAATATGTCCTTGAATTGTACTCGACTTCTTGTGACTATTAAAAACAGGCACACAACTTTATTGGCAACATATGGAGGTGATTCCTCATTGGCATCTTCCAGGATATTTTCCATCTTCTCATAGTAGTTTGTAGCCCTTGTAGTCTCTCACTCAAGTATTAAGCAGGTCTGACTCAACTTTGTTTCTGAAGACCCACAAGGTCAGCCAGTATGTATGCTACTATATTCACTGTAGTAGATTCGGTTTAAAATAACGTCTAGTCTAGCAGAATAAGAAAGCCTGACTCAAGATTATTTTAACATGTGAAACTACAGTTCATTTTCAGCATTTTACAGGGTTATCAGATGACTAGAAAATAGCTAAGAAACATAGGAAACTCCAACTTTATGCAATTTAAATCTGATAGGCTTATTGTATCCAGAAAAATAAAAGATTAAAAAAAGCATAAGTTTATGATATAGATAATATGTGAGGACCAGTCTTTCGTTTTGAGGTTAAATGAACCAGAGAACAAGGGATCATAAATGAGCTTAACCCTCTTTTCAACTATGAACTCAGAATTTGCCATACAATTAGCCTCAGTTTCGTGGTACTATTCATATTTATATAATTCTTTGTATTATACTCAGAGAAAAGGATCTAGTAAGGCTGAAACATGGAATAAACAGGCAGCTGCTAAAGTGAAACTAACTGGGTTTATACCAGGGGTGAAATCCAGCAGGTTCTGACAGGTTCTGGAGAACCGGTAGTGGAAATTTTGAGTAGTTCCGAGAACCAGCAAATACTCTGGCTGACCCCAGAGTGGGGTGGGAATGGAATTTTTGCAATATCCTTCCCCCAGGAGTGGAGAGGGAATGGGGATTTTGCAGTATCCTTCCTCTGGACTGAGGTGGGAATGGAGATTTTGCAGTATCCTTCCCCTACCAGGCCCACCAAGCCATGCCCACAGAACTGGTAGTAAAAAAAATTGGATTTCACCCCTGGTTTATACATAGAGTAGTAACCACAAACAAGCAAGCCATTTTGTTTTAACCCGCTGGGTACATTCATCCAAATATTGTTTATTCTTTGAACTATAATTAAGCAAACAAAGTCATAGCAAGCTGGGTGAATTTATTCATTAGATTCAATACATAGCATTTATGTAGCTGCTCTTATAATTATTTTTTTTGCATCAAAACGGAGTATCCACACAGTGTGGTTAAAAAAAAATACACAATAGCAGATGGTAGCTGTGACAGTTCAGAGTTCTGCTTGCCACCTTGACTTCTTTTTAGACCATCATTATTATATTTTTATCCCACTTTCTTTAATATATAACTCAAGACAGCAAACATACCTCGTGTTCTTGCACTCTCACCCTGAGAGGGGAGTTGGGCTGAGAAAGAAGGATTGGTCCAAGGTTACCCAGCCAGCTTCTATACCTAAAATGGGACTAGAACTCACAGGCTCCTGGCTCCTAGGCCAGCACCATTACACCATACTGGAAATCTTACCCTGAAGATAGAGTATTTTCCCCGCTACCCAAAATAATCAGTAATTGATTCCATATGGGCATTCTCATTGGAGGCATGGGGATGGAATGAGAAATGGAGCAGGTAATCATTTCTTGCAAGTTGTTTTTTCCCCTCTTTGTCAGGCGTGCCTCCGTTCAAAACCCAAGAAAGAAAAACCCCAACTCCATGTTTATAGAAAAAGCTACTTTTACTGAGTATGAACTGAATGCAACAAAAGAAAAGCAAGGTCTGAGGCAATAGGTGTGAAAATTAAACATTGAAAACAATCCCAAATCCCTCTCCCCAAGGAACCAGGTTCAGTGTCCAATCCACATCTCCCAAGGTGTCATGTGGGGCTCTTCTTCAGACTTGCCCCATCTCTCTGGTATGCTGGAACGGTTGACCTTGACAGCTATCAGTTCCTTTCATAGCTGCTTGAAGCCTGTGATAAATTTCTTCCCTTTTTTTGAGACGTCTCCACCAGCTCGCTTCCCCCCCACCCAGTGGTGGGATTCAGCCAGTTCATACCACTTTGGGAGAACCGGTTGTTAACTTTCTGAGCAGTTTGGCAAACTGGTTGTTGGTAGAAATCATTAGGGCAGAGAACCGGTTGTTAAATTACTTGAATCCCACCACTGCCCTCACCCATATGCCAGCAAAGCATCCCTCCTCCTGTTACAATGGCAGCCAATAGCAAGCAAGCATCATAGGCAGAGGCTGACCCCTTGCTCATTTTGTCATCTAGTTGCCTCCAGAACTTGTTAATGGTCCAACACTGGAGGTTTTTAAGAAGAGATTGGATAACCATTTGCCTGAAATGGTGTAGGGTTTCCTGCCTAAGCAGGGGGTTGGACTAGAAGAACTCCAAGGTCCCTTCCAAACTTTGTTATTCTGTTAAGTTAAAAAAGAAAAGGAACCTACATAGGTCTGTGTGACGGCAGCTGCATTTTGCAAAACAAGCAGCCTGGAAAGAAGGATTAAGCTTCTTTCCTCACCTAACCATGGTGGTCTTGATCCATTTCAAGTGAGCTACTTCTCCTGAGATTTAAGAAAAAGCACACCAACAACTGCATGTCAATTATTTCATATATTATGTACTTTCGCCCTAAAATACATCACACAAATGTGAACAATCTTTCAGCCAATCACGCAAATGGGAACAATCTTTCAGCCAATCATGCAAATGGGAACAATCTTTCAGAATGAGATTGCCAGTTGATAAATAGCTGTACACATACATAATTTATTTCTATATTATTAACAGACTCACTTTAAGTCTTTACTTTGTTTAATTCTGTTTCCTGATTCCATTAAGGGATTTATAATTTCCCCCAGTTTTGCAAGGGAAAAAAAACCATTCAACCAAAAAGACTGAAATACCCACATATTTTTAACTATGTTTACTAAATAGTTCCTCTCAGTTCAGTAGAGGTCAGTCCCAGTCTCAAATGAAGGGACTTAAAATTGCAGCCATTTGTAGCCAAGGAGACATATGTGACGGAGGAGTCTAAGTTCTTTTGACAATGTGCTTTGGGAAACAAATCGATCCTGAATAGATGACAGTAATGACCCCTGAGTTACTTGGCAAAAAATTTATTGATAGTTATCTCATTTTATGCATCTGTATACACAATGGCACACATTAAAATGAAATTTCAATGCACCGCTCTTGAAAACCCACCAACAATGTCACCATCAGGAGGATAACAACAACAACAACAATACTAACAGCAGCATCCAAAAATGCTAAATTCTACCATTATTTTGAAATATTGATGATGCTATCCTTAACATATATGAATACGTTTGAACCAGTGGTGGGTTTCAAATTTTTTTACTATCAGTTCTGAGGGTGTGGCTTGGTGGGCATGGCATGGCTTGGTGGGTGTGGCTTGGTGGGTGTGACAGGGGAAGGATACTGTAAAATCCCCATTTCCTCCCAATCAGCTGGGACTCGGGAGACAGAGAATAGATGGGGGCAGGACCAGTCAGAATTTTTACTACCGGTTCTCCGAACTACTCAAAATTTCCGCTACTGGTTCTCCAGAACTGGTCAGAACCTGCTGAAACCCATCTCTGGTTTGAACATATACAAATGAAGGAAGAAGAAAAAAACCTTGAAGATACAGAGACATATTTAGGAATGACTAATATGGAGAAAATTATCAGGCATGTTTAATAGAAATGCCTAAAGAAGTATCTGTGTAATTCCTTAAACTTCCTTGCTTCATGGAGGTATACTGAAACCAAATTCCTGGTATGGTTTGAATGTTAGTGTTGTGTTTTCTCAGTCTTAATGAAACAATTTCTTCCTAACTTGCTCTTCCTTGCCTCCAGTGACATCTCACTGAATTTTACATGTCTATTTAGAATTCCATTGTTCATAAGAGAAATGGTAATTTTTGGTTAAAAAAACAACTTCAAAGATGAATTTATTAACATTGTTGGAAATTGGGCAGAATATAAATTTAGTAAATTATTATCTTTTTAAAGCATTCAAAATATTTACAACTTATTTACAACTTCTTCACTGCAAAAACATATGGACTACAAATCTTAATCAGGGCAAAGCAATAGATGCAATTTACATAGACTTCTGTAAAGCCTTTGATTCAGTGGTACATGACAAACTTCTTCTAAAACTTAAATCCTACGGCATCTCCGGACCCCTCCATAATTGGATAACAGCGTTTCTGTCAAACAGACAACAAGTGGTCAAAATAGGCAGTGCCCTATCAAATCCCGCTCCTGTCAATAGCAGTGTCCCCCAAGGCAGCGTTCTAGGACCAACACTCTTCATATTATACATTAACGACCTCTGTGACCATATTATAAGTAATTGTGTTCTCTTCGCCGATGATGTTAAACTATTTAATACTACCAACAATGCGGCTACCCTTCAAAAAGACCTTGCCTTTGTGTCGGAATGGTCAAAAATTTGGCAACTCCAAATCTCAACCAGCAAATGCTCTGTCTTACACACTGGAAAAAAGAATCAGAACACTAAATACAAACTTGATGGACATTATCTTGTAGATGACCCTCACCTCGTCAAAGACCTTGGAGCTTTCATATCAAACGATCTAAGTGCCAAAGCCCACTGCAACTACATCGCCAAAAACTTAATCTTGCGTAGCTTCTTCTCCAGAAAGATTACACTACTAACCAGAGCATACAAAACATTTGCTAGACCAATTCTCGAATACAGCTTGCCTGTCTGGAACCCACACCTCATTTCAGACATTAATACAATTGAGCGTGTCCAGAAATATTTCACAAGAAGAGTTCTCCACTCCTCTGATCACAACAAAATACCTTATGCCACCAGACTTGAAATCCTTGGTTTAGAAAATTTAGAACTCTATCGCCTTCGGCATGACCTGAGTATAACTCATAAAATCATCTGCTACAATGTCTTTCCTGTCGAAGACTACTTCAGTTTCAATTGCAACAATACACGAGCACAAAATAGATTTAAACTTAATGTAAACCGCTCCAAACTTGATTGTAGAAAATATGACTTCAGTAACAGAGTTGTTAATGCCTGGAATGCACTACATGACTCTGTGGTTCTCTTCCCAAAATCCCCAAAGCTTTAACCAAAGACTATCTACTATTGACCTCACCCCATTCCTAAGAGGTCTGTAAGGGGCGTGCATAAGAGCACCAGCATGCCTACCGTTCCTGTCCTAATGTTCCCTTTGATTGTATCCAATTCGTATGGTTATTTCATGCTTATACTTTTAATAATAATCTAGAATCTAGAATCTAGAATCTAGAATTTTATTGGCCAAGTGTGATTGGACACACAAGGAATTTGTCTTGGTGCATATGCTCTCAGTGTACATAAAAGAAAAGATACGTTCATCAAGATACAACATTTACAACACAATTGATGATCAATATATCAATATAAATCATAAGGATTGCCAGCAACAAGTTATAGTCATACAGTCATAAGTGGAAAGAGATTGGCGATGGGAATATATATACTTATATATACTGTTGTGTTTGACAAATAAATAAATAAATAAATAAATAAAATAAAATAAAATAAAATGTGCATATTATTTACCATGTTCTACTGAAGTCAATCATTTCATTTTTGAGTAGGTGTATAGGCTTGAAGAGAGCCAGTTTGGTCTAGTGGTCAATGTACCAGGCTAGAAATTGGGAAATGGTCAGCTGGGCTACTTTGGGCCAGTCACTCTACTTCAGCCTTTGGAACCACTTCCAAAATCTTGTCAAGAAAACTGCAAGGACTAATTGAGACAGTTGCCAAGAATCAAGACCCAAAAAAGGAAATTAAAAAAACAACAATTTGAAACTGTACAGTGAATAAGAAATAATTCTTCAGTAGGTTATGGCTTAAGTTTACAATATATCTCTTTGCTTATAACAAGCAAACATTTTTCTTCCATGATGGTAGAAATACAATGGTATCCTGGTAGAAATACAATTTGAGAAATTAATGAACTAAATTTCTGTCTTTCAACTACATGATGGCCCAGTCTTTCTCAATCCAATTTCTCAATCGAATACTCCAATATATTTATTTATTTATTTTATTTTATTTGCATTTATATTCCGCCCTTCTCCGAAGACTCAGGGCGGCTTGACTTCAGCCAATACCTAGTCAGCAATTGAAGGGTACCAGGGTAGACAAGAATGTGAATATGTGGATCATGTCTGCCTAATCACTTGATTTCTGTAAAATATGCAAACAATATCTTTTTCATAATATAACCAATTATATCAATCATATCAAAGGCAAGCCATTTGGCCATTTCTGGGAAATGCGCTGCTGTTAAAGTTCTAAACAATCAAGATGTTGGTTGATTACTGTCACTTTTCTGACACATAAACAGTGGTGGGTTGCTACTGGTTCACTCTGGATTGGGTGAACCGGTAGCTGTGGTGGTGGGAGGCTCCACCCACCTACCTGGACGCTTCTGTGCATGCTCAGAAGCTTCTGTGCATGCACAGAAGCATTGCACACACTCGCGAGCGCAAGCGCACCCACAAGCAAAGTGGTAGCAACGGGTTTTGAAACCCGCCCCTGCACATAAACCTGTCTGAACATTGTCCATTACTGAAGAGAGTAATGGAGGTGGGCTTGAGAAAAATATGCAAGAATTGTGTCCTAGGCAAAGAGGGCTGAAACATTAAGTTCTGGGAAACTAATTACTGGAGTGGCATGGAGAAGATACAACATAGTCAGACTTGCAAGATTCATTTTGATCAATTTCAATACAGTGTAATTTTGGTCTTTTTGTGAAGCTGATTTTCTGGTTTGATGTACCTGGTTGGGCTGGCAATTGCCTTAGATTCTCCATTGGAGTATGCTGTCTTTCTAGGTTGCTAAAGAGAGTCATTCCTCAGCAATGGCTTGATCTATCTATCTATCTATCTATCTATCTATCTATCTATCTATCTATCTATCTATCTATCTATTCGAGTTGTCAAGTGTTTAGCATCTTGTCTGGGAGCCAACTGTGAAGTTACTCATATTTTTTTAAAAAAATTATTTACATTTATATCCCGCCCTTCTCCGAAGACTCAGGGTGGCTTACACTATGTTAGCAATAGTCTTCATTCTATTTGTATATTTATATACAAAGTCAACTTATTGCCCCCAACAATCTGGGTCCTCATTTTACCTACCTTATAAAGGATGGAAGGCTGAGTCAACCTTGGGCCTGGTGGGACTAGAACCTGCAGTAATTGCAGGCAGCTGCTGTTAATAACAGACTGCATTAGCAGCCTGAGCCACAGAGGCCCAATATTCTGAGAGAAAGCAAGTTTATTTGCCCCAGTATGTACAATACTTAATGCAAGTTGCTGACAGTTCAATTCTACTTCTTTTTCTCCCATGAAATAATCTTTAGTTATTTTGATGTATTAATTAATGCTGAATTTTAATTGTGATTCCTTAACAGTGTTACTGAAGAATGGAATAACAATATTCTAAATAAAATGTAAATTACATTGTCCTTTGCCCCTGTGCCTTTATAGACAAAGCAGCTATTTTAGTGCTCAATTACTGCACCAAAAAAATAAAAGAAACTTCAGGGGTTCTGCAGAATTTCCTGTCTACCTAAGAACTTGGGGGTTGGGATGACATAAAAAACAAATCTATTCCCTTTTAAGCTATTGACAGAGTCTTGTCTCTTCTATGAACCAGAATTTAACAATGCCATTTAGAACCCCAACTTGAAAACCAGAAATTTCCTTCTTTATCATAAAGGGATATGAGGCTAAAATTTAAGAAAGGATTTAAAAGCCAAACAAAACTGCAGATCCAGCTGCAGTCATGGGATAACTTTAAGCTGTATAGTTAACTGAGCCAGAATCTCATAGTTACGCATCAGGATACAGGTTTGTTTTTCCTGTGAGCCTATATGGGATTTTTGGCTCAAGCCCGAACATCTGGCAGGAGCAAATGTGATAGTCCTGGATGAAAGTCAAGGTCTAGGCAAGAACCCACAGAGCATACTGTAAATTCCTGGTTACTGTTGCTGGCAGCCACTTCTCTAATTTTATTTCACTAAAACGTACAAAACTATTTGAGCCATAATCCAATATCTCCTCTCTCCTTGACGCATATATTCGCTCTGGGGCTTAAGGCAAACTTTTGTCCATATAGAACTATACTTGCTTGGTAATGCATCTAATTTGATTTTGATAGTTGTGATTGAACTTTTGGCAGAATTTAAGATTAAAAACAACAACTGATTTTTGAATGTGGCAAATGAATTTGCCACGGTCAAAAATTAGTTCATTTTTATTTTAAGAACATCCATTATTATATTATATTTGTTTTCTTGGGTCTTTACTCAAAGACGATAGTAAAGACAGCATTAATTTTCAAATTTGTAACTGTGTAAAAATTTGTTATAACTGGACACCAAAATTGAGAATCAAATTAAATTTGAGAGAAACAGTGTCTGTTGGCTAAGAAATGTAAACATATCATGATCTTTTTAAAAAAAGCAGTTTTCATTAATGATTAAAAAACATGCTGATGCATGGTAGCTGGATTGGACATTAAGACTTTACCAACGTTATATAGAATATTTTTAAAGCATTTTCAAATTGTATTTATGTTTCTGACATGTCTTTCCCAAAGCCAGAAAATTAATACAGTGAAACACAGCAAACATTTTAAACTTCTCAACAAAATAAAAGATCAGTTTAAAATACAGAGTATAAAAACTAGTTATAAATATGCCCTACACTTGTCAATGCGTTATTTTGAATCCAGGATTGTTAGAAAAACAAAACAAAACCTCTCACAGTTTTTACTAATAGCATCCAAATTCTCTTCCTTGTAGGTTGGTTTGAACAATTGTAATATATTCTGGATTCAGTTTTCTTTAGGAAAAAAACCTCACCCATACACATTAACAATAACTGAGATGTGCTAACTAAATATGTTTTGATGCTGAAGAATAGTCATACACTGAAATGAATGGCTGTAAGGAACAAGATAACCAGGGGCGTGGTGGCTTAGTGGGTAAGACGCTGAGCTTGTCAATCGAAAGGTCAGCAGTTCAGCGGTTGGAATCCCTAGTGCGGCGTAATGGGTTGAGCTCCCGTTACTTGTCCCAGCTTCTGCCAACCTAGCAGTTCGAAAGCATGTAAAAAATGCAAGTAGAAAAATAGGGACCACCTTTTGTGGGAAGGTAACAGCGTTCTGTGCACCTTTGACGTTGAGTCATGCCAGCCACATGACCACAGAGATGTCTTCGGACAGTGCTGGCTCTTCAGCTTTGAAACGGAGATGATCACGCCCCCTAGAGTCAGGAACAACTAGCACATATGTGGGAGGGGAACCTTTACCTTTTAAGGAACAAGATGGCTATAACATTCATCTACCCTAAAGCTTATCTGATCTTGATTTGTGATGAATGTTGAGTAGAAAAGTGAAAGCCATTTCACTTTCCACTCAACATTCAAGTACAAAGGGAAGAGGCTTATCACCCTAGCTTACATAACTATTCTAGCTTTCATCTATTGCTGATCCTCCTGCCCAACATTTTCTCTTCCGTTATTTCAGAATCAATAAGCAATGGTCTGTATATGGTACTTAAAATATGTAGCATTCCAAGGAATTCCAACTAGAATACTTTAGAATTTATATTTAGCAATTTCACATAATTTACAACTTTTAAAATGTTTCCTAGGGAGCTAGTTTGAAACCGAACAACTTACATGGTGGAGAAAAGAAAACCTATAGTGATTTGTTGCCCAGTACTTATTTTTAAATGATAGATCTTGTTACTATTTGAATTAACATTTTGCTTAAAGCAACTGAAAACAATCTGAAAGCATTTTCTTAGTCGAAGTGTCTTAAGTTTTCATCCAACTGCCTCTTAACTGTGGTATTATAAGACAAACTTTCCTATTGAATTATTTTTTCACTTCCAAGCAATTTTAATAAACTGTGACCAAATTTACACAAATAATACTATGCAGGTGTCGGGATAAAACATCTGCAGAGTTCCTCTTGGTGGCCTTGTTTATCCTGATCCCTTTTGAATAAAGGGGACTTTGAGGTTCATCTTCAGAGATGCATAGAGTAATTTTCATCTACCTGGCAAATAAAATCGCTCAGATCTGTTCCCAGTTGGAGAATAAGTATAATGCAGGTCTGATGGAGATGCCTGGGGAATGCTCTTGTTCAGTCATCTTTGATCCTGTTGGACCTAAGTAAATAGACATCGCTGGTTCCGTCCCAGGCGCCTGATGGACCCGGAGAGATTCCTGACGGAGCTTGGGCCGTTTCCTGAGCACCTGGCCCATGACACGACTGAAGAACTAGTTGCGGCCTGGGAACAGGCCACGGCTGGAGCTTTGGACCGTGTCGTGCCTTTGCGGCCTCTGACCCGATGTCGGTCTCAACCAGCTCCTTGGTTCTCCGAGGAGCTGAGGGAGATGAAGCGCCAGAGAAGACGCCTAGAGAGTATCTGGAGATCCAGCCGTTCTGAGGCTGACCGGACACTAGTTAGGTCCTATAGTAGGACCTATCTAGTGGCACTGAGGGATGCGAAGCGTTTCTACGTTTCCTCCCTCATTGCGTCGGCAGATAACCGCCCGGCCACCCTGTTTTGGGTTACCCACTCTCTCCTTCATCAGGAGGGGCGGGAGGACCCCCTACAAGGGCGTGCCGAGGAGTTTAACGGTTATCTATACGATAAAATCGTTCAGCTTCGGGATGGATTGGATCAAAATTGGGTAGATCCAGGCGAGGGTTCCAAGACCCGTCTTGTTGAGGTGGTTTGGGATGACTTTGATCCTGTGATTCCCGAGGACATGGACAGGTTGCTGGGTAGGCTGAATGCCACTACATGTTTACTGGATCCGTGCCCCTCCTGGTTAGTACTGGCTACTCAGGAGGTGACACGAGGCTGGCTCCGGGGGATTACAAATGCTTCATTGCGGGAGGGGATCTTTCCCGCTGCCTTGAAAGAGGCAGTGGTGAGACCTCTCCTCAAGAAGCCTTCCCTGGACCCAGCTGTTTTAGGGAATTACCGGCCAGTCTCCAATCTTCGCTTCACGGCGAAGGTTGTAGAGAGTGTGGTGGCATGTCAGCTATCCCAGCACCTGGATGAAGCTGTCTATCTAAACCCGTTCCAGTCCGGCTTCCGGCCCGGATACAGTACGGAGACAGCTTTGGTCGCACTGGTGGATGATCTCTGGAGGGCCAGGGACAAGGGTTACTCCTCTGCCCTGGTCCTATTAGACCTCTCAGTGGCTTTTGATACCATTGACCATGGTATCCTGCTGCGCCGGTTGGAGGGGTTGGGAGCACTGTTCCCTCTAAACTGCGCGCGTGCGCAAATGCGCACTGCTGACACGGTCTCCGCACACAGAAAATCTGTGCTGCACACAAGAAAAAAAATCCAACCTGAATTGAAAATAAAATAAACGCATATAATTCATTCTGTGCTATTTTTCAATGTGAGTCAGTGAGTGACCGGTGACTAGCTGTTCCAGCCAATTATGCGATTCACATACGTATTTACGCAGCTAATCAACGTCATTGACAGGCGTCCATTTGTGGCTACCAGTGTTTTAGCTAGCCAATGTGGCCAATGTGGAGTGAAGACTCGCTAATAATGCTAAATGCTGTTTATGCTAACCCCTTGTAATAATGGCAAAACGAACGGGCAGTGGCACATCCCCTCATCAAGCCAAAGTAAAAAAGAAATGCGATTCTTTTAAGATGGAATGGCTGTCGGAGTATGTGCAAACGGAAGAAAAAACTGTGAAACTGGGTGAGATTTTTTCTTTTTCAAGCGAGAAAGGTCTGCTCTGCAAAACATGTTGCGAAGCCAAAATAGCAAGAGAGTTTTCGGAGGGGAAAATGTGGACAGAATGGAAGCTGGACTACCTCAAGCGTCACATTCAGCACAAAAGTCATTTGAAAGCGGTGGGAATTGTAAGAAGATGCAAGATGGGAATGGGGATCGGTACATTGTTGAGGGAGAGCACCAAAGATCGAGAGAAGAGGAACGAGCTGTCACTCGTAAAGAAATCCAACCCCGAGCAAGTTAAAGTTCTCATCGACGATATTCTCCTAGCCATCAACATGAATGCCTCTATGCTGTCGGTTCAACAAATTCACGATCACATGGCAAAGTACGTGAGTATTCCAGAAAGCTGGCGAAGCAAAAATTATGCCTTTGAGTTTGTGAATTCCATTAATCAAATAGTGCAGAATGAGACGATGTGTAAAGTTAAAAATGCACCTTGGCACACCCTGATCGTAGATGAGAGCACAGACATAACAGTGCACAAAATGCTAGTCCTGTATATTAAATACAGAGAGGAAAACAACGTCAACCATAAAACTGTATTTGGCGGCATCGTCCAGCTGACGGCATGCACCGCTCGGGATATTATGCAGGCAATAACTCAGTTTTACACCAATCATAAACTAGACATGCAGAGAATGGTGATGCTGACCTCCGACGGTGCCTCAGTAATGTTAGGAAAGCACAACGGAGTTGCAGCTTTATTAAAGCAGCAAATACCACATCTAACTGAGCAACACTGTGTAGCCCATAGAGAGGACTTGGGCATTGATGATGCGTGGAAAGACGTACCTTTGATGCGTGATGTGGAAACTTTTCTTAGAACGGTTTATTCCACTTTCTCTAGATCCACTGTAAAGAGGGGAAAATTGGAAGAGCTAGCAAAGATTCTTGATGAGGATTCGCTGTCATTCAGGCCTCTGAACGAAGTGCGGTGGCTGTCGCGGGACCAAGCCGTGAATGCTGTTCTGAGGAACTACACTGTCCTGGAAGAATACTGCAAGAGAGAATCCAGTGATAACAGAGATCCAGTGGCGAATTACTGTTACAAAAAGCTGACCGATTCAAAGTTCAAGTTTACTCTCACTGCTCTAGGAGATGTTTTGGGCAAGCTGGCACACCTGTGTCTTTCTTTTCAAAAACGCAACCTGACTGTGATGGAGGGGCACTGCTTTGCAAGAGCAAAGATTGAGAAGCTGCGTTCCCAATACTTGACAGGGGAAAAGGATATCAAGTGGAGTGACCGCGTCAAAGAGGTGATGAGGGCCTCGTCAGCTGATGGCAGAGATACCGGTGAGATTATTTGTTTTATTCGTAATCTCTGCGATCACTTGGATGCTCGTTTTCCAGAGGATGAATTAAAGGAGTGGTCTGCATTGGACATTGAGGCATTGAGCTCAGACATCAGTTTTGAGTATGGAGCAGCAGACATTGCCACATTGGCAAAGAAGTATGAGGCTATTCTCCACCAACCACATTCTGTGGAGGCCAGTAACGGTGAATATGCTGAATTCAAGTACATAATGAGGCAAAAACTGAAACAAGGGTCAATCAGCACATTTTCAGATATGGTGGCTGCAACACTAAAATGTGAGGAGCTGAAACACGTCTCACAGCTTGTGGATATTTGTGCTACATTTCAAGCATCCAGTGCGGATTGTGAAAGAGGATTTAGTTTAATGAATCGGATCAAAACAGCATCCAGAAATCGTCTTGAAGTGGATCATTTGGACCAGCTGATGCGCATAAAGTCAAAGCTGCAAGCAGACGAGGCCATCAACCTGGACAATGTGTACAACCATTGGAGACGTGAGAAGGACAGACGGGAAAATTAAGGTGAAATTTAAGTCTTCAATCAGAATGTGCTCATCTAGTGTCACTTATTTACAATTTTCTTTTATGGATATTGATCATTGAACACTGCCACTAGTTTGAGTTGTAAAAATCAAATGAGTGTGTCATATACTGAATTTTGTGGAAAAAGAGTTACTTGACTGTCTCCCAGACCACAGTAGAACAATCTCACCCAGTGCATGGCAGGAGCTTCACACAATGGCTTATGCTCATAATGCAAGTCAGAGCTTTATAATAAAAATGTTAAGTATGTTTTCAAAATCGGGAGTTTACAGTTGGCTTGGTTTGGTTGGAAGCTCATGCTATGCCATAGTTAAAATTAAATATTTATACTTCCAATAGCGTTAACATACTACACAGGTCATGAACAAGATTTTTGTAATTTTCATTGTGTAAGTGGGCTAAATCACTTAATTAAAAGTGTTATAACAGAAATGTAAATGCTGTAATTTGATTCTTTTAATAAATCATGTGACTTGAATGGATGCGATGCTGGCATGACCACAGTGCGCACGTCTGATGTTGCTCACAGTGGTCCAAGGGAGTTAGTGTGCTTGCTCAGACTCGTGAAAAATTAGAGGGAACATTGGTTGGGAGTGGGAGGCACCGTTTATCGGTGGTTCTCCTCCTACCTCTCTGACCGGATGCAGACGGTATTGACAGGGGGGCAGAGATCGACTCCAAGATGCCTCATGTGTGGGGTGCCGCAGGGGTCGATTCTCTCACCCCTCCTGTTCAACATCTATATGAAGCCGCTGGGTGAGATCATCAGTGGCTTTGGGGTGAGATACCAACTGTACGCTGATGACACTCAGCTGTACTTTTCCACCCCGGGCCACCCCAGTGAAGCTGTCGAAGTGCTGTCCCGGTGTTTGGAAGCCGTACGGGTCTGGATGGGGAGGAACAGGCTCAAACTTAATCCCTCCAAGACGGAGTGGCTGTGGATGCCGGCATCTCGGTACAGTCAGCTGCAGATGCAGCTGTCTGTCGGGGGTGAGTCATTGGCCCCGATGGAGAAGGTACGCAACTTGGGCGTGCTCCTGGATGGTCGGTTGTCCTTTGAAGATCATTTGGCGACCGTCTCCAGGAGAGCTTTTTATCAGGTTCGCCTGATCCACCAGTTGCGTCCCTTCCTGGACCGGGATGCCTTATGCATGGTCACTCATGCTCTCGTTACCTCTCGCCTGGACTACTGCAATGCTCTCTACATGGGGCTCCCCTTGAAGAGCACCCGGAGACTTCAGCTAGTCCAGAATGCGGCTGCGTGGCTTATTGAGGGAGCGGTTCGGAGCTCCCACGTAACACCTATGCAGACTGCACTGGCTACCTGTTGTTTTCCGGGTGCGCTTCAAGGTATTGGTTACCACCTTTAAAGCGCTCCATGGCTTAGGACCGGGTTATTTACGGGACCGTCTACTGCCGGCCTCGATCTCCCATCGCCCGGTGCGCTCCCACAGAGAGGGACTCCTCAGGGTGCCGTCAGCCAAACAGTGTCGACTGGCGGCCCCCAGGGGGAGGGCCTTCTCTGTGGGGGCTCCGACCCTGTGGAACGAACTTCCCCTCGGGCTTTGACAACTACCTGACCTTAGGACCTTTCGCCGCGAACTTAAAACCTATTTATTTCGTATGGCTGGACTAGCTTGATTTTTTTATCTTTAAATTTTAATTGACTTTTGATGGGTTTTTAAAATTTAAATTTTTGTAATTTTATGGGGGTGTATGTTATTTTAATATTTGGGCAAATTTAAATCAGTTTTTTAAGGGTTGTTTTTACTATTGTGTATGTTTGTATTTTATCTGCCTGTTCACCGCCCTGAGTCCTTCGGGAGAAGGGCGGTATACAAATTAAAATATTCTATTCTATTCTATTCTATTCTATTCTAAATATTCTATCATCTTTGGGACTGTAAGTGCAGCTTCTTGTGGTTTAAATCTATGCTCCTTCTAGTTGGTCAAGGTCATTTGAAGTGAGACGTTGGTTGCTCCTAGCAATGGTTAATTCATCCTTGACAGAGGGAAAGTCCCTGACACCATTTAAAGACTTCCTGTACACCTTCTCAATTGTTCTGGATAATTTTTTTCTCATGTCCCATCTCCCTCTTTTAAAGAAGCTGGTTGAGAAGGTGGAGTGCTACAGCTCCAGAGAATTCTGGATAAGATGGATTATCTGGACCCCTTCCAGTCAGGTTTCAGATTTGGATATGGGACAGAAACAGCATTGGTTGCACTTTTGGATAACCTCTGGCAGGAAGGGGATGGAGGTATTGCATCCATTTGACTCTTCTTGACCTCTCGGTATCCTTTGATACTATCAACCATGGTATCCTTTGTAGTTGACTTTTGGAATTTGAAGTAGGAGTATGGTTTTGGGCTGTTTCCCCTCTTTCCTCCGGGACCAGTTTCAATTGTTCTTGATAAGGAATAAGAGGTTCAGCCTGCAGCTTCTGCTTTGTAGGGTGTTGCAGGGTTGGTATTCTCTCTGCTCCTTTTTAACATGTACATGAAGCCACTGGATGAGATGGGGTGACTCTGGATAGGAGGTTCCTCTGTATCTTGAGTCCTGGATGGGATTGCACTGGTGTATAATCTGGAAGTCCTCCTGGATTTATGACTCCTACAATCTTGGCTAGGAGGGCAGTCACTCCATTTTGTATTGTGCAGCAGTTGGACCCTTTACTGGATCAAGAAGCCCTTTCCACAGTCACCATGTCTTGGTCATCCTCTGTATTGACTACTGAATGTGCTCTATATGTGGCTATCCTTGAAGAGTATCTGAAGAGTGCAGATGATGCAGAATGCAGCAGTGTGAGCAGTCTTAGGCACCCCTAGGTTTGTCCTTGTAATACCTCTGCTTCATGAGTTGTATTCTGGGTCCAATTCAAGATATTGATTATTACCTTTAAAACCATTCATGGCATAAGATCAGGTTATCTGTGGAACCATCTCATCCCAATCACATCCACCCATCCTATCTGATCAGGTAGAGAGGTGTTGTGGATTGGCTAAAGAATTTTGAGTCCCTTCTTTGCTATTGCTTCTTTCTCAGCATTAGACTCTATTCCAGTGAGTTTATTAATTCTGCATGTTAGGCTTTGGACTGGAAAATCCATAACTTATTTCCTGCTTTTTCTGTATCTGGCTAAATGGACAATTACTTCATTAAAGGTAGTAAAACTCCCCATCTAAATGGGTAACGAGACCGCCTGCTGTTACCTTATGCCTCCCATCGACCCGTACGCTCTCACAGAGAGGGCCTTCTCAGGGTTCCATCCGCCAAACAATGTCGGCTGGCGGCCCCCAGGGGTAGGGCCTTCTCTGTGGGAGCACCGACGCTCTGGAACGAACTCCCCCCTGGCTTACGTCAAGTGCCTGATCTTCGGACCTTTCGTCGTGAGCTAAAAACATATTTATTCACTCAAGCAGGACTGGCATAAATAGTTGATTTTAAATTGGGGTTTTAGTGATTTTAAATTTTTAAATTTTTTTAAATTATCGGCCGTTTATTAATAGTTTCTTTTAATTTCTTTTAATTGTATATATTCTGTATTTTATTCCGGCTGTACACCGCCCTAAGTCCTTCGGGAGAAGGGCGGTATAAAAATCTAATAAAATAAATAAATAAATAAATAAATAAACATCAAAAAGTGGCAACCTACCATAGGTATCTTTTACCTGGGATCCTTGAAGAAAGGGTTTGCCAGCAAGGTTTTAAATTATCCAACTCCAGTTTTAACTGTGTTAAACTATGGCAATCCATGAGGATTTTTACTTCGTTGTACCATTTAAATTCACACTAGGCTATCATTTGGAAAACCTAATAGCTTATTCTGTCTGGATTAAGCAGAGCATCTGGAATCACTAAGATCTCAGTTGAGAAAACAGGTGCCCTTTAGCTGACCTAGCAAATTTTTTGGACAATGCTTGCTTTAAAAAAAAAATTACAGTACCAATTATAGTTTCACTGCTGGATATTTCTGGATAGAGCCAGTCCTGGCAAGAAAGTGCTAAGAATGATGTCTTTCACATGAAAACCCACAAGAGGTGAAGACAGTGTAGAGGGAGGGAACAATAAATATTTGTTGTACAGTGTTCAGCAAGAAAAAATGGGATTGGATGTATTTTAATACCCATTTCTGAACACTTAATTCTTCACAGGCATATGGAACAAATAGAAAACGGCACACTTTTCAATTTCAGCAACCTTGCATATTCTTGATGTTGGATATTATTTTGAATTAAGGCAGACATTTTCGGCTGTGATTATATAGTGAAAAATCTCAGAGAGCATTTCACTGGCAGGTCTCCATTCTCTTCCTGATGTCATCACCCATGGACCTTAGTGAGTTTCTATAGTTTGGCCCAAGATTAGATGTTAAATATTTAATGCAGAAAGAAAAGCAATTCAGAAATACTTGGAAACAGAATTGTACCTTATGGCAATTATGATCTCCCTGAGCTCTCCTTAAACAAAGAGCTTTGTTCTTCTAAAGCAATTACCAGAAGTTAAAAAAAAGTTACACTGCCAGTAAGACATTCAAGAGACACATCTGCAGAAGGGGTTCCTGTTTCAGTCGGCATGTATATGGCTTATAGAAATTTCACATAGAAAGAAAACTGCTCTTGGGTACACATTTATTTTATTTATTTATTTATTTTGTCACAACATCATATAAAAAGGATTATATAGTATATAAACATATATATGAGTAAATATTAGGAGGTATAAGCATCAACATATATATAGGAAGAAGAAAAGAAAACAAAAACAAAAAAAACAAAAACAAAAACAAAAAACAATAGGACAGGAACGGTAGGCACGTTTGTGCGCTTATGCACGCCCCTTATGGTCCTCTTAGGAATGGGGTGAGGTCAATAGTAGAAAGGTTTTGGTTGAAGCTTTTAGGATTATGGGAAGAGACCACAGAGTCAGGTAAAGTATTCCAAGCACTGATGATTCTGTTACAGAAGTCATATTTTCTGCAATCTAGATTAAAGCGGTTAACATTAAGTTTAAATCTGTTGGTTGCTCTTGTATTGTTACAATTAAAGCTGAAGTAGTCTTTAACAGGAAGGACATTACAGTAGATGATTCTATGAGTTAAACTTAGGTCTTGTCAAAGACTTCCAAGTTTTCTTGGTAGTGAAGTTGTTAGCCTGGTACAAAATAGCATTTATAAATTAACAGTAAGTAAAAAGCAATGGTGAGCAATTTCAGTGGCAACCTTTTAAAGCTCTGCCTACATGTGGGTAAATCATGAGCTTAACTTTCAGATATGTAGGCTCTTTCATCTTAAGAACTGTCCATGTGATGCAGAGTATCACAAGGGTGAGATACTAAGACAGACCAATAGCCTTGTCCAAGTCTCTTCAGTTAAACAGCTAGGACCCTTAATTGCTGCTCAGATATTTAATCAACGTGGGGATTGAATATGTGAAGCAGAAGAGCATTATGCCCATGTTGCCAACAAAATGGTCAACTGTTCCTGTATATACTGAATATGTATCTAGATCTTATGTGGGCAGGAAACCCTGGTTAGCCAGAGTTCCTGTCTCATTAGAGACAGATCCTTTCAGACTGATGCATATATTGGCCTTTAAGATTAGCGCGTGTGATACAAGCAGCACTTTTCCATGTGTCGGATCCAAGCAGGGGTGCCAAAAAAGTGAGCATGAGGGTCACAACCATATGATGGTTGCCCTTTTTACATGCACGATTGTGGCTGGCATCTTGACCTATTTAACCGTAGGGTCTTGAATAGAGATTATGTAAAGGAAATACACGGGGAAGTTGACATCCTTTAATGGGAGCGAGATATGTAATAGATATGTAGTAACAGTTTGTGTGTTTCTGTGCGTATGAGATATATACCAATATAAAATGAACGCTTACAGTATATGCTACTTCAGTCATTAAGATCTTTAAGAGGCATAAAAACCATCTACACATATAAACACATGCACACACATGAACAATAGGTGGTTGCTAGCTATATATATGTTTATAAATATATTTTCTCAGAATTTGAAATGTTTATTAAATTGGATTACAGTAGCTATATTTTTTGCATTTCTTCTTTTTGAATTATTTTAAAAATGTGTATGGAGCTCAGTTTGAAAAATGCACCAACTAATCTGTCAATCCTGAATGCTAACAACATCTGCAAAGGGAGGCAAGAGATGGTGGTACAAGGGGAAAATGACATTGTGATATTTTCATGCAAATGTTATCATATATTGTATATATTTTAAGTACATACAGTAATAGCCTTTGTGTTTTGATGTCATTATGTCATAACATCATTGCACATATATTCTCATTTGATAGATACTGATTTGTACGGATGTATGGAGAATATGTATTAATGAATGAATTTATTCTGTCTATCATCTATCTATCATCAGGCCATACAGTACCAACATAATAATGTATTTATTGATTAAATTTATATACCATCCATCTTCTCAATAAAACAACTCTAATAATAATATTGAAAATCAGTCATCAAATGCCCTCCAAATCAAACTAGTTAATGACATTTCAGAATCTTTCTGGTGGGAACTATAATCTTGTGTAAAGATGTCTTATTTTCTCTTGGCAAAGGATTGTCTGTATAAAAAGCATTCATTGATGAAAACTTCCTTTGAATAAAGGACTAAGAATTGATATATAAGTGATTTGGTTTTGGATCATATGGTTTTAATTAAATCTATTTATTTCTACTTTTTGGCAAATAAATCTTGGTGAATAAAAGTGGATACCTTTGAATTTTGGCCTATTGTAACAACCAGTTCTTACCATACAGGAATAATATAACTGCTACTCTCCACTTATCACCTTCTCTACAACTGGATCCAAAAATACTTGTGGAAAACACCACTGCTACAGACATAAATAAGGAGAGGCGGCTGCAACATTCCTATTGCACTGCTAAGTTGCATGCAAACAGAGCCTGATGAAAATGGAGAGCAACGAAAATATATTCCAGTATTCTAGTAAGTACAGTTTTTGATACTCACAAAGACATTTATTTAGCAGTTTGTTTAATGCAGCTTGCTAAGGATGAATAGTAAATATCATGATGGCTAATAGACACTGTAGAGGTGGGGTGCAAGCAATAGAGAAAAATGGCATCACTCTTGGGAAATTTAATGTGTTACTATTTTCTCTCCATGGAACGCGGTGGCTCAGGGGCTAGAATGTTGAGCTTGTTGATCGAAAGGTCGGCAGCTCGGTGGTTCGAATCCCTAGTGCTGCTGTGTAGCAGGGTAAGCTCCCATTACTTGTCCCAGCTTCTCCCAACCTAGCAGTTTCGAAAGCACGTAAAAATGCAAGTAGAAAAAATAGGGACCACCTTTGGTGGGAAGGTAACAGTGTTCTGTGCGCCTTTGGCATTGAGTAATGCCGGCCACATGACCACGGAGACGTCTTTGGACAGTGCTGGCTCTTCGGCTTTGAAACGGAGATGAGCACCACCCCCTAGAGTCGGCAACGACTAGCACGTATGTGCGAGCGGAACCTTTACCTTTTATCTTTATTTTCTCTCCATTTCGAAGTCTGGCTGCCTGCTGGAGTTAGAAGGATTGAAAATCATGAAAGGGAATGGAGGGAGTTTTATTGGAATATGGCGCATGTGGCTTGCTGGGATATGGACAAGAAGCAATCTCTACTTCAAGATATCACACACTACACTAATCCAGATTTGTTTTACAACTGTTTTTTGAACAAGCCAATACTGTCTTGGTTTATGCATAAACCAAGATGCATACAAACATACAGACATGCATACAGACATAAACCATGCTTGACAAATTACAGTGGCTGGGATGACAACACTTTAGTCAAATGACTAACCATAGAGGTACAGAAGAAACTGCCAGGCCTACCTATTCAGTTCAGTTGCTGCAGCTTTCCTAAGGAAAAAACAACACATTCTGCAGCTTTTTTTCCATTACTAGAGGGAGCTATAGCACTTAAAAAGTGCTTTCTACCAGCGAAGACTAAGTGGTAGGTTTTTGTTTTGAGTTTTTTAAAATTACTTTTATAAAATTCAACTATACATATAATACTCTTTACTCCTCCTATTTAAAAAAAATTCCCATGAATAACATATATTTAAAATAAAAGTATAGATAAAAAAATTACAATAATGCATCTGAGAAATTTAAAAATGCCCCCTAATGTAATGATTCAACTTAGAATAATTTTGAAGAAGAAGTTATATCCGTTTTTAAGGTATTTACTATATCCTTGTACACACAAAAAGTTTCAAGATTTAGCAACCAAATATAAATAGACCATTTCTTTTTTACTTAGGAAGAACTGGGCATATTTCTTGACTATGTCAGGCATAACAATTGGAAATAAAAGGAGTAATGACAGGTCATATAGACATATATTATAGGTCTCCAGTATGAATTTATTAGTGCTAGGGCAAAATTTAGAGAATTTTGATGTTTATATTTCAGGGTTGGGTTTCAGCTAATAATGTTACCTGAAAGTAACTTATATCCTCAGCAATTTCCATAATACGTATGTACCATAACATTTTATTATTGTCTTTTTCCATTGCTGAGGTTGGCTGCAAAAAGAAGATGAACTTGCTGTAGAAAACTTTTTCACTAGAAAGATGATAAAAATTTTCAGATGTTCATCTAAAACAAGTGGCTGTAAGAAATCTGTTTTAATACGGTTTAAAAATGCCCAATCCCACAATGCTTGGAAAGCTCTAAAGGATAACTTATTGTTGGCTAATGATGAAACTCAATTTTTTAGCGTGCCAATTATTTATATCTCATAAAAAGCATCCCAAATGGTTTGAGAACATACATTAGTCTTCTCTGGAGAAATCTGAAGGTAATTCTTTTTATACACTTGCATCTTTATTATGCTAACGAGTAGAGTTTTAGCATTTGTAATAAGTTTTTCTTTAAATGATTTTCTCTGGGCAAATTAAGCTCATCATTGTGTAAAATTGTCTCACAAAGTTGTTATTCTCCTTATTATTCCCATTTATCCTCACTTTTTATGGACAACCAATACCTTTTATGCATAATACACTAAACAGGATTGGGAGTAACACAAATGGTCATTGTGGTGCCAACCCAATATGGCCAACATAGATTTTTCAGTAATTTGAAAATGCCATAAACTAACTGAATTAATATGTTCCGAGCTTAAGAAACATCCCCATTTTATATACCTGGGCATTTATCTCATATCAGTTAAAAGGACAGCTTCCCCAAGATTAAGAAAGTTCCTGCTTTAACAGTTTGGGAAGTAAAATGGCTTCTGAGCATGAAATAATACAGTTGTTGGATTTCTGATGGAGGCATTGTGAGCTAAACACGTCTCCAAGGGAACAGAAAACAATGACTGTGGCTGTTAGCAGCCTGCTTCATCAGGACCTTTCTGGGCAACGAGAAAATGGGAGCTTGCCTACATGTGCTCTGGATGGCTGCTCCTCACAAGGAGACTGCGGACAGTGGTCTGCCATGGGTTGGAGCACAAAGGGATCAGTTATCAAGCTCCAAACCATGGCACAACCTTTTAAAGGATACTAACTTCGCTCCTAATGATTTTTGGAAACTGCCAATCTAAACCTCTAAAAGCTATTAGGAATCTTCTGAATGACAAGTTTGAAAAGTCACCTGGTGAGTCTATCTTCATTTCTGATCAAAAGAAATATTAACTGTAAGTTTAAAGCCCTATAGGTTTTAAAATAGGATTTTGAATAAGAAAATATTAAATGATTTAAGGGTTCAGACAATTTTGGAACATTGTAAGTTTTATTACAGGATTTTGGAACGAACTATAAAAATTTAGTGGGAACTGAAATAATTTTGTAAGTCATTTTTAATATATAATTTTTATTAGTAATTTTTAATTACAGTAATAAAAATTAATGCAAAGTAAACAGAAAGAAAATTTTTAAAAGTATTAAAAACTGCAAAGAAAGAAAAAGTAAAAATTTAAGAAAGAAAAGGAAAAAGGAAAGAAGAAATGCAAAAGAAATAAGAGCAAAAGAAATATATAAAAAAGTGACTTGCAATCGATAGCACGTCACTTTCCTGTTTCAAATAGATATCTCAACTTCCCCAAACCCATCCATTATCCTATAACAATGATGGCTAACCTTCTTGCCATCACGTGCCGGGGCGGTTGGGAGGGGGGGTATCGGGCCCACTCCCCACACATGCACATGCTACCCCCCGGCTCCCCCCGCTCCTGGCACGTGATGGCCCAGTAGGCCTGTTTTCCTCTCTCATCTGGCTCCAGAGCCTTTCTAGGGGTCGGGGGGGATGAAAACGGCCTTCCCCACCCCCCAGAGGTCCTCCGGAGGCCGAAAATGGCCCATTTGCCAACTTCCAGGGGGACCGGAAGGTCCAATTTTTGTTGTCCCCAGCCTCCAGGGCCTCTCTAGGAGGCTGGGGAGGGCAAAAACGACCTTCCCCACCCCTCTCAGAGGTCCTCCGGATGCCAGAAACGGCCTGTTTGCCAACTTCTGATGGGACCGGAAAGCCTGTTTTTTGCTGTCCCCAACCTCCATGGCCTCTCTTGGAGTCTGGGGAGGGCAAAAACAGCCTTCCCTACCACCACCACCCCGAGGTCCTCCAAATGCCAGAAACAGCCCATTTGCCAATTTCCGGTGGGACCTCAAATTTTTAGTATTGTGGCCACTAATTTATGGCCCCATACTTTAGAGATCTCCTTTAATATTTACAATATTTTAGTGTCTTACATCATTGTGTAAATATCAGTCCAAGACAAAACCAAAAGTTTTTCCTTTTTGCTTGGAACCTATAAGCTCCTTCAATGTCAATAAACTAGAACTGAACATGGATTAATTTTGAATCTGATCAAGCCTGAAGCATGTGCTGTAGCACTTTTCTCTATCCTGCTTCTGACTATTTTTGGAATGATCTGTGAAGTTGATGATGCATTTGGCAGCTTCTCTTCAACTTCAGTTGCCATGCTAGTACATTTTCATGCTTTTGTTTATTATCTTTTCTACTTGGTAACAAAAATCACAATAGGTTTCTGAGCTGTTCTTAAGTCTCCTTGTTTAAACTTTTGGATTTCTTGCTAACTGCTTCATGTTTATCATCAGACATGGCCATATGGTACATAGCAGATAGTTTGAGATATTTAGCCACATAGGATTCAGCTAAGAAATCCTATCATCAGCATTATCTCTTGGCTCTCAGTGGCTATGGGATAACCACAGTGATTATTGTTGTACCTAATTTTTGTCTTTCCAGAATAAATCTGCCTTACAGAAAGCAAAAATATAAACGCCGCTAAAACTACAAAACCCAGCTCAACTCTGCAAGCACTCCTTGTATATAATTCAGGAGAACTAGAATCCATTTTGCTCTTTCTCTGAAAGTAATTTTAAAAAATATTTCTTCTGAGTGGCTCCAGTAAATCTGAGAAAATTTGGACAACAGGTTAAAATGATGAGATACAAAAATAAATAAATAAATAAATAAATAAATAAATAAATAAATAAATAAAGGTAAAGGTTCCCCTTGCACATATGTGCTAGTCATTCCCGACTAGGGGGCGGTGCTAATCTCCGTTTCAAAGCTGAAGAGCCAGCGCTATCCAAAGACGTCTCTGTGGTCATGTGGCCGGCATGACTCAACGCCAAAGGCACACGAAACGCTGTTACCTTCCCACCAAAGGTGGTCCCTATTTTTTCTACTTGCATTTTTTACGAGCTTTCAAACTGCTAGGTTGGCAAAAGCTGGGACAAGTAACGGGAGCTCACTCCATTACACGGCAGCACTAGGGATTTGAACCGCTGAACTGCCAACCTTTCGATCAACAAGCTCAGCATCTTAGCCTCTGAGCCACCGCGTCCCCAATAAATAAATAAATATTGCCAAATTGTAACTTCCAGAAGCATTGGCCAGGCTGTTGAATGCTGAGAAAGGCTGTTATCTGGGACAGTATGTGGAAGTCTAGCTCTCAAATACTTCATCCAGAGTTACGTACACTAGAAAATATACATTCAGTCTCTATTGGTAGGTATATACAGGGAACCTTGCCCCCCCCTCTTTATTCTTAGCAACTGGTAATCTGGTGGCCAGGAGTTATCTTCTGTGTTTGCTTTGATGGCTAACAGCCACTGATATGTCTATTCTCCACAAACTTGTCATGCCTTTTTTAAAGCCATTACATTATGATTAATAATAAATAATTTTGATGAATAATTTATAGAGGCATTCAGCTTAGGGCTGATTGCCACATTTCATGGCCATGAATTCCATAAGTTAATTATGCAGTGTGTTGATGGAAGATGAAGCTTTAATGCTAAGGCTTATGGCAACAGCATTAGTAGTAGGTTTTCCCCCCTTTGAATACAAAACAAACACAAAAGCTCTTCCATTAAGTTTTCTTTCAAATTCCCACATTATTTGAATAAATCAATGAATTATTTTCTCTGTCTGTACTTGGCTTTTTATACATCTGGGTTTAATATTAATCAAGTTAAACACTGAATTATATTAAGTGTAATTTATTTTTAGAATAGAATAGAATAGAATTCTTTATTGGCCAAGTGTGATTGGACACACAAGGAATTTGTCTTTGGTGCATATGCTCTCAGTGTACATAAAGAAAAATAAAATACATTCATCAAGAATCATAAGATACAACACTTAGTGATAGTCATAGGTTACTAATAAGCAATCAAATCGTACTAGAAACAAAACAATATAAATTGTAAAAACACAAACAACATGGTTATAATTATAAGTGGGAAGAGATAGGTACTAGGAAGGATGAGAATAATAATAGTAATATAGTCTTAGTAAATAATTTGACAGTGTTGTGGGAATTAGTTGTTTAGCAGAGTGATAGCATTCAGAGAAAAACTATCCTTGTGTCTAGTTGTTCTGATGTGCAGTGCCCTATAACGTTGTTTTGAGGGTAGAAGTTGGAATAATTTATGTCCTGGATGTGAGCGGTCTGTAGATATTTTCACAGTCCACTTTTTGACTCATGCAGTATACAGGTCCTCAAGGGAAGGCAGGTTGGTAGCAATTGTTTTTTCTGCAGTTCTAATTATCCGTTGAAGTCTGTGTCTGTCTTGTTTGGTTGCAGAGCCAAACCAGACACTTATAGAGGTGCAGATGACACACTCAATAATTCCTCTATAGAACTGAATCAGCAGCTCCTTGGGCAGTTTGAGCTTTCTGAGTTGGCACAGAAAGAACATTCTTTGTGGTGCTTTTTTGATAACGTTTTTGATGTTAGATGTCCATTTTAAGTCTTGAGATATGAATGAACTTAGAAACTTGAAGGTCTCTACTGTTGATATTGTGTTGTCTATTTTTGTAAGAGGTGGTTTCTCCTAAAATCTACCACCATTACTTTTACCAGCACATTCAAAGCATACTCATAGTAAAATCTTAGCTTTTAAAACTTCCTGCTTTTAATTTAAGATAGAAAATACGCAGATCAAATGCAGAAATAAAATTTTCTATTTTTGGTTTGCGTAAGTAAGTTTTCATACCTTTTATATATAACCTGCCAGGGATGATTTACTATTCTATTGAAACTCAGCTCACTAATAATTAAATTTAATATATGTACATATCACCTTCCCTTATACAAACTTATATTTGAATAAATAGTGCAACTGAACATTAAAATTTTTTAAATCAATGCATGTTTCATTAATGCCAACAGGACTGACAAAATAATTGTAGCTCCTTAGCCATTGCATTATTATCGTATTCATTTAAGTCCTATTGAGTTCAATGAAATGTAAGGAGATTCACAGTGCAATTCATTTAATAGTCAGAAATAAATATAATATAACAACAGAGTTGGAAGGGATCTTGGAGGCCTTCTAGTCCAACCCCCTGCCCAGGCAGGAAACCCTACACCATCTCAGTCAGATGGTTATCCAACAGTTTCTTAAAAATTTCCATTGTTGGAGCATTCACAACTTCTGCAGGCAAGTCGTTCCACTTATTAATTGTTCTAACTGTCAGGAAATTTCTCCTTAGTATATTTATTTATATATATATATATACTTAGTATATATATTTAGTATAAATATTTATTGTGCATTGTTCTTAGGATTTTATCAGTCATGTTTTTGTGGGTTTTTGTTTCCATTATATTATATTCAGATAATATCTCATTATAGGGTGCTTATTATCAGGTTTTAAGAAACATGTATGTTTGGCCTGGAATATATTATTAGGAAAAACCCTTCACTGTTATTTCAATAGATTATTGTTTAGGTAACAGATAAATATTTTAGATTCAGGTAAGCCTAGCTATATCTAATTTGCATGTAAGTACAGGCAGCTCCAACTTCAACTTAAATTATTTTCAGAGTTGAACAATTCAGAGAGGGTAAGACTGCACCTCCAAGTGTCCCAAACTGTGAGAAACACTTGTCAGGAATTTTATATGGCTGCCTTCTGATGTAGCAAGAGGGACACGCAATGGACTTTCCCTGCATAATTTTACAGAGTTGATCCATGTCTTTCCAAAAGAATATGAGAAGCAACTTTAAAGGCCATTTGAGTGACAGGATGGGAAAGTTCTGCAGACAGAGAGGGTCAGGTTTTGCTGTTTGTTTGTTTTAATGGGGCGTGCATAAGCACACCAGCGTGTCTACCATCCCTGTCCTAATATTCCCTTTTATATGTATCCATTTCATGTATTTATAATTATGTTTATACTAATATCTGTTACCTATTACATGCTTGATGAAATAAATAAAATGTGGCTACCGCTATATAAATTTGCCTAGCCCACATTCTGGTAGGGCAAATCACAAATAAAATAGTTTGCTTTTCATTGAAATTGCAGATGTGCTTGAAATGCATCAATTGCACCAAATGATGCACCAAACTCTCCTACTTTATTGAAATGCTAATTTGAAACTCTTTCTGGTTGAAACTCCCACTCTCTCTCAAAAAAGAGAAATGATAGAAAATCCAGAATAAAACAATATTAATCTCAAAACAGACTATTGGATTTTCTTTCATTGACATATATAAAAACATTAACATGTTTTTTCATCAAAAATGTCGAAACTGTCAATCTCAAGGTAGTTTCAAACGTTTATAAACACACCCTTTTGAATTACATTATGAACACTTCAGTTTTTGAATGTCAGTAACAGATCTGAGTACCTGTGTTTGTTGCAACTTCAGTAATGGATCATTTGGCCTATGTGCGGGGTAGCAAAACAAGCAATTATAAGAGTCATTATCTTGGAGACTAAACTTTTAAGATATTGCTGCTCCACAATGATGTATTTCCTTCCTTCCTTCCTTCCTCCCTCCCTCCCTCCCCCCCATTTGGGTAAACAGAATACATGAAAAAACACACCAAGGCTTGGTGTGTTCCTTCGCTACCAACCCCAATGTTTTTCTCTGGGTCAACCTCTTTTTTAGGGACTGAAACTACTTGTCAAGCTTACTAGGATTGTAGATAGTTGAATCTCTGTCCACTAATCCATATATTGCAACATAATGAAACATTGAATGACTGGTCTCATTAACTAATTCCCTTCTGTCTGTTGAACAGTACTACAGAATATGTGTAGGAATTGATGGATCTTGATAGGGCAAAAGCATTCAGGATAATTTATTTGTTGTTCTTAACATTAAAGGACAACAATAACAGCTACATGGTAAAATATTCATTTTTGTTTTATTTGCTTATTTAGAAATGTATATGAAACCCATCTTAAACAATTCTGCATGAATAAAAATATAAAACCAAATGAAAAATATAGTGAAAAGCAACCACAGTAAATGAAAGTAGGAATTTATCACAGTAGGTATATTTATAAATTGCTGGAAGAATAAATGATGACAGAATTACTGAACACTTACTCAAACCAAGAACACTTTCTAGGACATACAACTGGGAAACCAACATCGGAGAATATTGACAAAATTGTCAGTATATATCAATAATAGAAGTCTAATCTATTTAAGGTTTAAGCAAGAATTTAAGCAAAATATCTCCTCTGAAATGACATATTACACAGCAAGACCTTTTAAATATGATTTTTAGGAAGAAAATTATGACACTGATCAAAAATAAAACATGAAAGGATTTAAATAGATACTGGCAATAATCTTTAATATTTAATATAAAGCATATATACATAAATTGTACCTAGCAGTTGGAGAAATAAATGGAAGGGAAGAGAAGAATGTGTCACTAGAAAATTTTCCTATCATACTTATACTTATCGGTTGCTTCTTTTTGTGTTATTCAACTATTAGTATCCAATGTAGAATTTTGGTTTTTGTATTATTTCATTATTCTAATAGTAAAATATTTTATTTACTTTAAATAGCAAACCAAACATAATAAATACAAATACTGATATATCTGACAAACCACCCACATTTCTAAATGCAAACCAACCCGCCCCCCCAATCCTAATACTGGTGAGAAAAGGAAGATTATCATAGAGTCCCATTTTAGACACAAAGCCAATTGGGTTACCTCGGACCAGTCATTCTCTCTCAGCATTAAGAAGGAAGCAATGGCAAACCACTTTGGAAAACATTTACTTTTTAGTTTTTGCAGTTTGTTTTGTCTAAACCAAGATTTATGATTAACATTGAAATAAGCCAGGATCCTTTTCAGACATAACAAAAGTTAATGGTAAGCTTATACATAAGAGCAGATGGTTGTTATCACCTGTTATGTGCTAGAAATACACTTGAGAGAGGAGGGAAGGTACTTAAGCTTAACAACTGAACAGGTTTGTTTGAATAATGAAAAATCCAGAGCAGGGAATTCCTACTTTGTGGAACTAACCCACTCCATGCTGTTTTCCACTACATTGTTTGCCCAGCAGCTCCCAAGGCTATGACTCATTGTTAACATATATGATAGAACAGCTCTAGTGGGAAAATGTTTTCCCATCCTATTAGGTTTTTGCACTGCTGATTTTCTGCTAATTGAGAGTTGAGTTGCATGTAGAGCTTAATTTAGAATCTGTCCCAGAATGTTTTAGGTCACTGGTCAAGCATTAACATGGGTTTCCTAGATACATAAGAATTGAGAGCCACAAGTTCAGCCTCTTGCTGAACTTTTGGCTGCAACATGGAAAATGAAAATGTCACAGTGGGGTTGTAGTCTCTTACAAATCTACAGAAGTTGAAAAAGCTAAAACAGTTAAGTCCCAGCTTTCTTTATAGCTTGGAGATACTGTAAAAAAGTTATGAAGCCAGTATTCTTTTTTGGTGACTGAAACCAGCACTTTCCAAAAGCATTAGATCCACTATAAAGTACCAACATTAACTTATAAATGATATGGCACCATAATCTTATTAGAATCTTTAATCTTATTGATGCTTTAATCTTAAAATCAATAATATACAGTATTTCAACAAGTAGTTTGCCATTTAGATGGTAGATTTGAAAGTTGGTAGTTTCTTAACAGGTCCATCTTTAAAACAAAGTCATTAAAGAATCTTGCATCATATTGAATTAGACTAAGAGGCTTTCATATAATTTATTATTTGATTTGCTTGATTAATGAGCCATGCTAGATTCCATATTGATATGATAAAAATCAAGTTCTTCTAAGGGTTCCATTATGCACTTAAATTTTGAGGCACTATTGAATGCTCTCAAGTTTTCTCTCAGTGGACTATCAAATCGAAGATTGTTAGTAGGAGTGGTCTGATACATTTGTAGATGATGCCTTTAGTTTAAAATGTCAGAAACAGTGTGCAATTAAAGGAACCAAGATATAAAAATATTTTAATTTCAGGATACCAGGGTAGATTCATTAACAGTTGCAATGATTCATCTCTACTATTGTTTCTTTTTTGGGGGGGGAATGTCATAAGTTATTATTGCTCAAATGCAGGTTTTCACTGGAAAAATAAATACTGTATTTAAATGTTTTATTCTAAATGGAGAAAAGAAAAGTATATTTGTGTCAAAGATGCATTCCAGAAAATATAATACATCTTAGGGGCATGATTAGTTTTTCTTTAAGTACAATTCCACATGATATGGGCTCAATAGTTCCAGCAAAAGCAGTTAATGTAAATTTAACAGCTGTAACCAGCCATAAGTTAAAACTTTTCTAAAGCTTGTAATGACCTGGAAAAAGAAACAAAATGCAAAAACACATGCTCTAAATATTTTTCCAAGGTGACTTTTTTAAACTTATAATTTACTTTTATAAAAATACTTCTTAACATTTAATTTAGTCTAAAATATAAGTTTCAGGATTCTACTAAAATGTTCATTTGCATGATATTGTGGAATATTTTATGACAAAGACTGAATTATTTACAAATATCTTCCAGTATTTAATAGTTTCAACCCATGACATTGTCATTTGATCTAATAAACTGTTATCAAATTACTAAAATATCAACCCAATTCTAGTTCCTGAGTAAGTCACTGTGGTCAATAAATCAAACTGCAATGCCAACTTTCCCTGCTTAATTCCCTAAAATCGATGTATCATTATTGAAAATACTTGCATTGGAAGTCCATGTATCTATATTGCAGCAAAATGGGGAAGTTTTGCTACACCATAGGCTATTTTGGAGAGATAAGAGTTTTACTTAGGAAAAAGTCACACTTGATCTCATAAAGTTTCATTAGCAAAACAATGTCTTGAATCAGGAACTATTTCACACTAAAAGTGAAAGAAAGTGCATGCTTGAAGTCAAAATAGTTCATTTAGCATAATCCTGATTAAATTTAATTAAAAATTTAAAAATGAATTAAAAAAATTCTTTTTCATAAATTAACTCAGCATAATTACATAAATATCATAGATAGTCTAGGTATCTGCTGACAGACGGAAGGGTTAAAAATAAGCAGGATGGAGGCTGTAGTGTAGAGATCCAAGCCCCACTTCTTTTTACCTGTGTCAATGTGACAGGTAAAAAGTACTGACTTGGGTGTTAAAATTAAAATTACACCGTGTGTGTGTGTGTGTGTGTGTGTGTGTGTGTGTGTGTATGTAGGTCTTGGCATATTTGGGTCTTTTCCCGTGTAAGGTTAAGAGTATCTTGGCGACGTTTTGATGAGGTCTCACTCATCATCTTCAGGCTGGTGCTTTCGGCTTCATGCTTGTGCGAGCAAAGCGTGGTCGGAGCTGCCATCTCTCTATAAATACTGGTTGGGAGGTAGGGAGTGTTGCTGTGAGTGGGTTGGTTGGCTGTTTAGTTGCATCTTGATTGGTAAATGGAGAGGGTGTTTGCAGATTGGTCGGCTGTTTCAGAGCATTCTGTGTGGGTGTGGTCCTAGTCTTTTGTTCCTGAGCTTTGGTGTTGTGGCCTCTGGAATTCTGTGATGTGATGTCTTGAGCAGATGGCTGTGATCCAGCATCCTGGGTTTTGGTTTGGCTCGAAGTCTGAGGTCTTGTCATGTGTTCCTGGCATGTGTCAGCTTGCTTTGTGCGGGGATCGGAGGGGGGCACAGCAGCCAGTGGTGCCAGCATGGTCTGGCTTCTGGATGGTGGTTGTGTTTTGTCTGTGGGATGGGTTTGGCTTTGAATCTGGTGAGGGTGATTGGTGGTGGCGTTGTGTATTATCCTGGGTCCGGTGTCAATTTTCATGGCTTGGACTCGTTTGTTGACTAAGGCTAGTTTCCAGATGTCTGGTAGGTGGGAGGTGTCGTCCCGTTTGTTCATGTTGTGGGGGTGTTTCTCTATTTCGATGGCTTCCATAATTATTCTCTGGTTATAGTGTTCAGTTGTATGTATGTAGGTTTTCACTTGGCATATTCGGGTCTTTTCCCGTGTAAGGTTGAGAGTATCTTGGCGACGTTTCGACGAGGTCTCACTCATCATCTTCAGGCTGGTGCTTTCGGCTTCATGCTTCTGTGAGCAAAGCTCATATATATATGTACAGTGATTTAGTGCAAAGTTTGGTTAAGATTTATACTATATACACTTCAGATTTGGAATGAATTTCTTCATATCAGTACCGTATAGTATCTTATACCTCATGCCAATGTTAAATGGAGCACAAAATATACAATATGTTAGAGATGCAGAAATCACTGCCCTTCTCTTAATTCAGATAAGCAATGTTGCATTTGAGGTTGATGAGCAGATCTCTATGACATTAAAATTTTGTTTAAGAATATAGAGGGAAATGTATAACATTATAAGGTAGAGAACTCTTTTTGAACATGTGATCACACACATCTGGAAACCCAAATACTGGAATAAACACAGCTGTGTTTATCTGAGAATATAAGCCAGAGAGTTAAACATACATACAGGCAATTGTTGAATTGCATCTTAATAGATCCAGTTGTAAAAACTTTTACTTTAGGATTAACATGCTCATGGCAACAGACACTAACCAACAGCTGGTCTCCCACATTCTGGATTAGCTGTTTAGGGGTTTTCAGAGATATCTCCATATAGAGCACATTACAGTCCTTCAGTTTCTGTAATGATATATGGGAAAGACCTTGGGAGACACGCTGCTAAGGGAATGATCAGAGACAGCATAGCTAGCAGCTGGATATTAGGTGGGGCAAGAAACTCAGAAGTGACCTTCCCTAGTTTCTCAGGCTGTAAATGAGACAGGAATAGAGGGAAAATTGTACTTTCAGATGTGCAAGATTGAGGTTAGCCTTTTGTGAGATAAACCAGTTAGGAATCATAACCAGATAAGCGAATTCTACTTTACAAATCTACAGTGGCAAGAATTTTGCAAGTCATGATGGTGGAATTGGTTTACTTATGAGATGTAGAGAAGGTTAGGTCCCTCAGGAGTGGAGGGGAAGGAGGAGGTCCACATGCTGTTGGGCCTAGCTGGCTGAGGCTTTCCAGGTATCGTGGAACAGGGAGGAGGCCAGGTGTTGGGAGTAGTGAGTTGGGAGGGAGGAGACCAGAGCACTACTGGGCCTAGCAGGTCAAAGCTTTCTAACCTGTGGCAGGTTTCCATATGCCAGTGGGTGCCAGGCTTTCCAAGGCCTCTCCCACCTCCTGGGGAACCAATGACTATAATGGAAAGAACTGGGATTATGGTAGCTGAGGAAGGCAGAAACGTGGATATCTCACTAAACGACTACAACAACTTAGTGTCAAAATTCTGGGCTCAGTTGTGATTGTAAGTTGAGGACTGCCTATATGTGATACTTTTATCTTCCTGAAATATATTAAACTTTAATAAATAATATAAAGGAGCATTTACTGTGTCTAAGGAAACCACAAAGCAAAATGTCATCTAGTCCTGAATAGATTTGTCTTTTTATTGGTTGTGTGAAGTGCAATAGAAATCAAAGTTGGATAAGTGAAGGGCCCAGGATTGTGAGGTGTTCAACAAATCATTACTTTAATATGTTTGATTTTTCTTGCTCTGTCGTTGAACTATCACACTGCACTAAATGTCTGAGGATTATTTTACACCTAAACTGCAGAATTAATTAATATTTAAATCTTAAGAACATAAAATGAGATTTTACATGTAGTAGTTCTAGGACAGTGATGGCGAACCTTTTCGGGACCGAAACCGGAACATGCTGCTTGTGCATGCGCTGGAGCACCAGAAACCCGAATACCAGCTGGCCGGCAAGCGCATGCCTATTTTTTTCACTGTTTCCAGGCCATTTTCCAGCGTTCTGGTGCCCATGAAGACCAACTGGTCGGCATGCCGGAAACCAGAAGAGCAGCTGGCGATGGTGTGTATGCCCACAGAGAGGTCTCTGCGTACCACCTCTGGCACGCATGCCATAGGTTCACCATCACTGTTCTAGGAGATTAAAATGTTCCCAGGTTCATGGAACCATTTATAATACATATTTATTTTTGTTTATTTATATTTCATATTTCTTAACCATCCATCTCCCTAACAAGTGAACAAAATTGCAATATTAAAAACCCACAGAGAAAGATTAGCATGTTTCCTAAAGGGATGGAAAAGTACTTATATCAGTAACAAATATGACATATTTACTATGCTTACATTTGGTCACTAACTTTGTATTTTGTAACCAGTTTGTAACCAATCCTGGGCCCTTCACTTATCCAACTTTGATTTCTATAACCAATAAAAAGTAAATGTAAAATTACATTTGGTTACAAACTTTGGTCACTAGCCACGGTCATCCCTGTCTTCAAAAAAGGGAGACCCCAGCCTAGTTGAAAATTACAGACCAATCTCTCTATGCTGCGTCACCTGCAAAGTAATGGAATCTATCATCAACCAATCCATTACCCTCCACGTAGAAACAAACAACCTACTCTCTAATAAACAATTTGGTTTCAGAAAAAAATTATCATGCAATTTACAACTTCTTCACTGCAAAAACCTATGGACTACAAATCTTGATCAAGGCAAAGCAATAGATGCAATTTACATATACTTCTGTAAAACTTTTGATTCAGTGGTACATGATAAACTTCTCCTAAAACTAAAATCCTACGGCACCTCAGGACTCCTCCACAATTGGATAACAGCTTTCCTGTCAAACAGACAATGTGGTCAAAATTGGCAATGCTCTATCAAATCCTGTTCCTGTCAAAAGTGGCGTTCCCCAAGGCAGCGTTCTTGGACCAACATTCTTCATATTATACATTAATGATCTCTGTGACCATATTATAAGTAATTGTGTTCTCTTTGCTGACGATGTCAAACTATTTAACACCACCAACAATACAGCTACCCTTGAAAAAGACCTTGACTTTGCGTCAGAATGGTCTAAGACTTGGCAACTCCAAATCTCAACCAGCAAATGCTCAGTCTTACATATTGGAAAAAAGAACCTAAACACCAAGTACAAGCTTGATGGACATTACCTTACAGATGACCCTCACCGTATTAAAGACCATGGAGTTTTCATATCAAATGATCTAAGCACCAAAGCCCACTGCAACTACATCACAAAAAAGGCTTTAAGAGTTGTAAACTTAACCTTGCGTAGCTTCTTCTCCAAAAACACTACACTACTAACCAGATCATATAAAACATTTGCTAGACCAATTCTTGAATACAGCTCGACTGTCTGGAACCCATACCACATTTCAGACATCAATACAATTGAACGTGTCCAGAAATATTTTACAAGAAGAGTTCTCCACTCCTCCGAATACAACAAAATACCTTATGCCACCAGACTTGAAATCCTGGGTTTAGAAAACTTAGAACTCTGCCGCCTTCGACATGACCTGAGTTTAACTCATAGAATCATCTATTACAATGTCCTTCCTGTTGAAGACTACTTCAGTTTCAATTGCAACAATACACGAGCACACAATAGATTTAAGCTTAATGTTAACCGCTCCAATCTTGATTGCAGAAAATATGACTTCAGTAACAGAATTGTTAATACTTGGAATACACTACCTGACTCTGTGGTCTCTTCCCAAAATCCCCAAAGCTTTAACCAAAAACTTTCTACTATTGACCTCACCCCATTCCTAAGAGGCCTATAAGGGGCGTGCATAAGAGCACAAGTGTGCCTATCGTTCCTGTCCTATTGTTTCCTTTCATTATATCCAATTAATATAGTTATTACATACTTATGCTTATATATATGCTTATATATTGTATAGCTATTTCATGCTTATGCTTATATATACTGTTGTGACAAAATAAATAAATAAAAATAAATAAATTTATAGGCTTATATTACAAATGGGTAGCTCATTCTTCTTTAGTTCCATTTATTTTTATATCTTTTTCTCTCTCATCCACTTTTTTCTTCTCTTCCACTTCCTGTTTTATGGATCCATGTATAAGAGAGAAAGCTAGCTTGGTCTAGTGGTTAAAGGCACTAGGCTAGAAAGGAGGAGATTTGTGAGTTTTAATCCTATCTTAGCCATGAAAGTCAGCTGGGTGACCTTGGGCCAGTAACCTTCTCTCTCAGCTCAGCTGACCTCACAGGTGGGAAAAATAGAAGAAGGAAGGTATGTGGGATATGTTTGCCACCTTGAGTTATTTGTAAAAACTAATAAAGGCAGGATACAGATAGATAAGTAGACAAATGGATAAGTAAATAAATGCAGTGGTAGGCTGTTGGTGGTTCGGATCGGTTCAGGCAAACCGGTAGTTCCAACCAATGTCTGGGCCTGCCCATTCACCCTGGTACTATCATGTCCTATATAATCGCTGGTTTTTCGATGCCGTGTGCATGTGCAGAAGGCGCACACATGCTCATATTTTCAGTTCGGGGTATGTACACTCACCTCTGGATATCAGCCCTCTGCCAGGCTTCACTTGGTAAGGCACACTGGATAAATTTTGGTGCCAGTTTATCATAGGTGATGGTGATATCTCTGTCACACTTGCCCCATTAAGGAGTGGCCAGGCTCCTAGGGCCAAAAGGACAGAGGGGTTTGCTGGCTGTCCAGTTGAGAAAGGCTTTCACTGACTGTAAAAGAGAAAAGTAGCAGCCTAATGTGGCACTGATCCTTGTGACAGCCTTGCATAACTAGTGGGCTTGCACCAAACCAGCCTAGCTCACCTTCCCATACCTTCCCAAGAATTCAGTGGGTGAAATTGAGTGCTCGGAATTAGATAGATCACAATGGTATGTGTGGCTTTTTTCTTTTAGCTTTTTGCCTCCATCAAAATCCCATCACTTCTGCCCAGTGGTGGGCTGCTGCCAGTTTGGAATGGTTCAGGCAGACTGGTAGTTCTGACCAGAGGCTGGGCCTGTCCACTCATCCTGGCGCTACCACATCCTATATAATCGCTGGTTTTTCAATGGCATGCACATGCACGGAAGGCACGCATTGGTCACTTCAGACCTTTACAGACTTCCATTTCTGTAACTCTCTAGTCAACTTTTAGTCCATTTTTGCCTTTAATAAAACAAAACGAAAAAGAAGCAAAAAGAAAGAGATAAAATAGCTGAAAAATGTCTCTCATATTGGCTGGAAATTACGGTTGTTGAAGTTAAATTTATCTGAAGGCTACCAGATTATGGAAAACTTAGAAAAACCAATGTTAATGCACCCTTTAAATATTATTTTGACTCAGATACAGTTCCAAAGCACAATGTACTATACTTAAGAGCTGTAAACCTCCTTGCATGGATAAATAACTGTTAGTTTTAAAAAGTACAATATAATATGATGGTGTCATTAACTGAGAATGCATTAAAGGTTCAATCAGAATCTAAGACAGAAATGGCTATTCTTATATTGATGTATGATTTATGTTTACAGTAATCCTAGATAATCCAAAACAGTATCTCTTCTAAAATTTCCCATAGCATCATTGCTTTTTATGTATACTTTCCTAGCTCATCAACTGTATTCTAGTCTCTTGGGGCTAATCCTCATGTTCCCTCTAACTGCGGCATGAAGATGCCTCACAAACCATTTTACAGGACATGTTTTTATCTAATCCTCAGCCTACCAAAAATGCAACATACATTTTACAGTTATATTTGTCTTTTCTCTTGACATCTTTTCTTGCTGTGAACATGATCTATGTTGCTTCCTCAAAGTGCTTGTGATGATACATTTATCGGCTGGCATCTGCTCAACTTCTTTTGGACATTGTGAACATCTCCTACCCTCTAGTTCCTGGGCATAGCTTTCTGTGGCCATTTTGACTGCCCACATAAAGCCTCCACAAAAGGCATTTTTTGAAGCACTTGTTGGTGTTTTATATGTTCCTTATAGACCCATATTTACTGTTCATTTGAGAAAATTATAGATTCATATTAAAAAACAAGACAACTCTAGAGCTTTCTTTATTATGTACATTTGCTATTTTGTCAATAAAGAGGAATAACTGATCGAAAAAAATTGCATAAAGTGTAGTGTTAAAGCTAGTGAGAAAACATTGTTTGTAACCAGTTCTGTTTTCTCAGCAATTTGTTCTTGGAAATCAGAGAGGGAAATCTATAAAGTTCTTCAGCTCCCTAGTTAAAATCTATTAGTAAACTCCTCCACCATCTAACCTCTTTGAGTTCAAATGGGAAAGGAAAAACATATATGCAAACATACCATCTTCATGTAATTTGTCAATATTGTACTTTTTTGCTCTTGTTTTTTTTCCAGGCATCTTTTCCAATCTCTTAATCCAATCATCCTTCCCAATTAATTCCATACGTGTATTTTTGTACATATTTTTAAATTAGAAATTGCACAAAGATATTTAAAAGGTATATTTTGCAGTATACGTCTTCCAAATTTAATCAGTAAGTATGACTGCATAATTTCACTTCTGTACCACCCTTTCAATGTGAACAGATCCCTGCTCTATTTCCACTGTCAGCCACTTTTAGAATGAATTGAAAAATAATTTCCCAATGTTCACCTTGTCATCCTTTTAATTGGTTATTTTTCTGACTATCACAGACATATATTCTTCCCTCCACAAAATCTCTGTCATATTGTTTCATCTTTCAAGAAACACACTATTCCTGTCATTACAAACTTTTCAAGGAATGTGCCTAAGAGGTTTTTAAGTTAGTGTTTCCCAACAGGAATGCATCTCATTTGTTCGTATGACAATCAGGTATAAAAACTAAAGCCAATGCATACCAGAAAGCTGATATCCAAATAATGTGGTTCTTCCCAAATCTGAGGAAATGGGAATAGATGAGGAAAGAAAAATGGTTTTTTCCGCCAGTCACAGAGTAATGACCAGAGTGTGTGGCTACATTCAAGTCCCATATATTAGAGGACTCTATTTCATCAATGTTTAAGCAGAACTTGACCAATGTGTGTTTCAGCTGTACTATTTCTGATCCACAATAATCAGAAAATAGTGTAGTTTAATCATGTTTGATAGGCTGAGCTATCAATTGTTGGGGATGAAGCTGACTTTTTCTGCCAGAGGCAATTGTTGGCTGGCCGGAGATGAATAAAAAGCACTCAGAAGGTTACATAAACAACAATAGATAATTCTAGCTACTTGGCTATATTTTTTTCATGGCTTCCCCAACCTGGGCACTCTTCCCTACTCCTTAAGTGGGACTGCAACTCCCCAAATTTATGAGAAAGGGTTGGGTTATGGAAGACTGCTTTACTCCATTTAAGACCTAAAGCTTAATAAATCTTTGATGTTTCTTGTGAATGCGGGATATTTTTCATAGGACTCATAATGGGGAAATCATGATGACTTGAACTCCTGACAGAAATCTCTGTAGGCTTCCTAATTATTATTTAATTTTACATATATTTGGCTCCTCTATCACACAGAATATTTTTGTCTAGTCTATAGAAATCTGAAGAGTATGAAATAATCAGTTATTAAAATCAGAAATGACTAGATGTGTTTTGAGAAAAGGGTGAACAAACCTTCCTGCTTATGTATTATTTCATTTCATATCTGTACAGTCATTTGAGAGCAGAATACATTAGGGAAAATACAGTTCTTCCAATACTCTCATCCTTATAATGCCAATTTTATTAATGTTCATAAATGTAAACTTTATTCTTTGAGTGCAAAAGAGTACATCTTCAGGAAAGCAATGACAAACATGCTGTATTTCGCATCCTTTCACACTTCCCACTGACATAATTCCAAAACACATTATTAATGAACTGATATTCTCTCTCTATTATAGCTCTCTTCAATATATTTAAATGATACATCACAGGTGTGAGGAAGCTTGTGAGAGATGGGTGGTTAGAAATGCGATATATATAAATAAATAATTAAAGAATTAAACTAAAGGGTGGTGACTTTTGTAATTAAAAAATGGTTACATAAATTGAGAAATTCGCTTTAACTCAGCTTTGTACAGTTTGTACAAAGTACAGTTTGCTGAACAGTTGTTCTTTCTTGGAAGAATTAGGACTGTGCCATCTCTGCTGGTATAAGTTGGTGTGCAAGGTTCATATAAAGTATAAATAGTGCAAAAACTTTCAGGACTACTTCATTGATTCCACAGTGGTAATCCTGGTTTAGTTGCTAAATATGTACTTTATAGATAGCTGCAGCTTCATGGCTAACAATAGATTTCAGCAAGTGATTTTTTTTTCATGTCATGTCTGATGTAACATTGAAATAGTCTTTTAAAAAAAAGGAACTCCAAGACTTAATTTAATGAGGAAATCCATAATCTCAACAAATTAAAAGCAGATACATTATTAAATTCATTTGGAAATGAACGTTGAATAATTGTATTTCTGAGGGTTCTTTGAGGCTATCTCAGTTTGATTGTTTTCTTGCAGCTGTTTCATTACCCAAACCAGGTATCATCATCAGTGTGCTGATGATATTACCAAGTTTGGGTAATGAAATGTCAGCAAGCTCCTAGACTCCTCATTTCAAACCTGAGCTACAAATATTCTCCTTTAATTGTGTTTCTAATCCTGAACTTAACCTGATTGAATGACTTATACAGATTACTGAAAAACTAATGTTTTAAAAAACATTTAAAATCATTTTTAATAGCCAAAGCATAAAGCAATTTCCCATGTTTTGTATTATGACTTAACGTTGAACAAATGGTCATATGAAATAAGAAATATTTAATCATCTCTGCATTCTCTGCATTCAAGTAGGGCTGGGAAAGTTTCTTGTCTAAAACTTTGTGCTACTCATTGCTACAAATAATAATAACTAAAAAAATTCTGATAGTGCTTATGACACTACCTGGAGACAGCTGAATAGAACTAGTGAAAATTATAAGATACAAAGATCTGCAAATAGAACTAGAACAACTGTGGCAATAGAAACCAAAGATAGAACTAGTAGTAATAGGCACCTTGGGTGCAATCCCAAACATCTGGAGCATCACATGAATACCGTTGGTATTGACAAAATCACCACCAGTCAATTACAAAAGTCAGCTTTACTTCGAATTGTTTACATCCTGCAACAGTAGGTTTAATACTATCTAAGCAGCACTATCTGCCTACCCCATGTCATTGGGAAGGATTTGATAGGTGGATAAAAATACAAAATCCACTCTAAACATCTGAATGACTGAGCAACAAACCATAATAATTTATTAAATTTATATGGTGTACAATTCTAAGCTACTCTATAATGACCAAAATACTCAATGGTCTAAGCATAAAGCAATTTCCCATGTTTTGTATTATGACTTAATGTTGAACAAATGGTCATATGAAATAAGAAATATTTAATCATCTCCCTTTTCTATAATTGTTAAGTAATAAAAAACTTTTGGAAAGATTTCTAACTTAGCTCTGGCATCAACCTAAGGAGCAACAATATGACATGTTGTACTGTAGTTAACAAAACATAATTATAAATGGAATATCACTGCATCATCAGTCCTATGCATAGAATGCTAAATCTTCAAAAGGATGTGGTTCTGTAAGAGAAATGCATTATTGCCTTGTAAAAAGTCAATTAAATTTCATTATTGTTACTTCAATACAAAGACTGACTTTCCGGTGGTTGTAAAAAGGCCGCGAAGAGTTATAATGAATGCTATTCTGTAGATATCATTGAAGACCTATATGGGTTTGTTGCTGATGCAGCTAACATTTTTCTTAGATTTATAATGCTGAGGTTCTGAAAAGCAAAATTTTTTGTTTCAGGCTATGGATATAAATATGAACATGGCTATATTTCATTTCCCCAGTTATGATAAATCTATCCTGTTTCCCATCCTTTCATTTTCTGCAAAAATATAGGTGTAATGTTTTGTGTTCTTCAGAAGAAGAGATATGATATTTAATCAAAATAAACCCTGAAATGTAATTCTAGACTTCTCATATATTTTGATATTACAAATATAGAGATTATACTACAGTTGCTCATCCAGTTAACACCAGGTCTTCTTTGCTCTCACTCGCTCTCTTTGTTTTTAATTGCTACTTTACTCACCCTTAATATACCTAAGCTATATTAAACATGGAGATATCTGGGCTACAGCTACCTCCCAAATGAGTTAAGTACTTGAAAATCAAGGCAAATCAGTTATTGAAAGTTAATAATTTGGAATGTGGAATCCAAAAGAATACAGCAGAATGTCCACACTCGTGAAATGGTGTCCATATACTATAAATCTGTAAGTAAATCATCTGTAAGTCCAACAACAAAGCAAATTTTATCCATTCTACTGCAGTTGCTGGGTCTTTGAGAGCCAGTGTGGTGTCATGGACAAGTTGCTAATCTAGGAACAGGGAAATTTCGTATCTGTTCCTTGCTTAATCAGCATTACTTACTACAATAGGAGTGTACATCAAAAAAAGGTTAAGATGGGGACTTCCGGTATGGCTCCGCTTCGTTGAGAAGCAGCCTTGATTAGGCTGCTAACTCCCTAGTCTGTAGAGCTGTCAGGACATCATAAATCTGGTCCGACAGCTTGGAAATCTCTTCCCTTGGGCAAAGAGGGAGAGATGAGAATTCAGGCTGAAGTTGAGACACCCAAATAAAGCCACAGAGAAAGCTTCTGAGGCTTGCGGGGAGCTCTCCTTCCATAGCCTGAAAAGCTCCAGACTGGGGGAGGGCATCTGCCTTTTATGGCAGACAAAACGTAGCGTCCAATTTCCATGGCAGGAATTGATTTATGATGGATTGTAACGTGGACGGAGCAGAAACTGGAGTTCTAGCATTTGTTTGTAAGAAGACTGCAAGCCCCTGAGGATATATTTGTTGCGAAGATAGGAGAGAAGAAAGCAAATGGCGGTTTTGTGGAATGTGTGTACTGGAAACGAAAGTTAAAGAAATGCTTACTAACAGCTAGTGTCGAATTAGAAGATATATAAGAAGATACTGATTAAATGGAAGAAACGAGAATTTTATGATTTATATTTTTTCTTCTTTGGGATTATAGTGATTTAGAAGAAAAGTTTTTTGAATTTTTCTTTTTGAATTTTTTTTTGGTCTGTTATTAGGTTATATTTTTTAAAAATGGCTTTTAAGCAAATAGTACCATAAGTCATTAAAAACTTTGAAATTTCTTCAGTTCAGATTCAAAAATTAAAAGAAGAAATCAAAAAGGAATTAAGAAATTCTTTACAGGAGTTTTTGGAGAGTCATTTTTTAGAAATAGATCAAAAATTTGATGAAATAGAGAAAGAGATGTTGGATTTTAAGGAAGTGGTGGAAGAGCAGAAGAGGGAAATGAAAATGGTAAAGGATGCAATTGCGCAAATATTAAGCTCTTGTATTCAGATGGAAGATGATCTTGAAGAAATTAATAAAGCTAATTTAGAGTTGCAAAGGAAAATAGAGGAAATTCAAAAGAATCAAAACAATTGGAACTTAGATAATAAGATGGAAGATATACAGGCAAAGGTAGATAGGGCAGATGAAGAAAGAGTAATATTACAATATAGATTAATGGAATATGCTATAAGGGTGAGGGGTTTGAAGCAAAATAGGAAGGACAATTTAAAAGAGATTTTACGCAAGCCTTTGCTGAGATAAAGGTGTGGAGCCAGAAGATTTTGAGATTAATATTGAAAGAATTTATCGTGTTAATTCTTGGTGGGCAAGACAAAATAGAGTACCGAGGATGTGGTTATTTATTTTACAACTAAAAGATTAGGTATGAAATTTTGCAAGCCTTTTATAAAAATAAATTTCAAATATTGGGACAAGATATAAAATGATGAAGGAAATTCCTCCTAAAATGTTAAGAAAGAGAAGAGAATTTGCTTTTTAGTGGATGAGTTTAAGAAACATCAGATATATTTTAGATGGGAAGTTCCAATGGGTTTGTCAGTGAATTTTAGAGGCAGAAAGTATTTTCTTAATTCAGTTATGAAAGCGAGACATTTTTATATTAATGTTTTAAAGAGTGGGAATCCTTTGTTGTTAGATGCTAAGTTAATTGGTTTGGAAATGATGGAAAATAGAATGGGAGAGGGGAGGAATGTTTAAGATGTGAATATGATGATTATGGTTAATTTTTGGAATTGATTTGTTTAGGATATAAATTATAGGATTTTTGTTATTTGCTATTTGTATGGTATAAATCTATGGGATGATATTATTTAATTGTGAAGGATGGAAAGTAAAATTTATGAATTTAGATAATGTGGATGTAATGATTTTAACTGTTTACTGTTATATTGTGGATGTAGTTTAAATGATTATTTGCTTTAATTGACACGTTTATAGATAGTAAAAGTTATGAAGTTAAGCTGGAAATATTGTATTTGAGAGATTTTATTCGAAATGATATTTGATTGATGGAGTAGTATTGGAAGATTGGACATTAAATGTTATGACAATTGAAGAAATATATAAGTGATGAAAATTTGAATTTGAGAAGTTGGATTGTAATTTAAGAAATGGACTTATGAAATTTGAAGGAATATACAAGTGGGTGAAAAAATTTGAATTTTAGAAGATGGACTAATTTTTAAAATGGACTGTAAGAAGAACGGACATTAAACGTTATGGCAATTGAAGAAATATATAAGTGATGAAAATTTGGGTTCGAGAAGATGGACTGTAATTTGAGAAATGGACTTATGAAATTTGAAGGAATATACAAGTGGAAAAAAAAATTGAATTTGAGAAGATGGATTAATTTTAAAAATGGACTGTAAGAAGAAGTAATATGTGAAGTTGGTATTGCTTCTTTTCTTCTTTTCTTTTTATTATTCTTTCCTATCTCTTTATTTTTATTGTGAGGGGATCTAAAGTTTTAAATTTTTAAAGGTGGGAGATTATGTATATTTTGTATGCTTTAGCTTGTGATTGTTGGTCATAATACCCGGTATTTGCTCTGGGAAGTCTGGGGGTGGGAGGGGGAGGAGAGGGAAAGGGGAAATGATACATGGATTGATTATTAATGTACAGTAATTTTGAAGATATGAAATTAAAATTTAAAATGATATTGGGGATGCTCGACTGCCATTTCAGGAAGAAAAGGAGAGAGGAGAAGGAGGAAGAAAGTAGGTAGGAAAGAGTAGAGAAGGAGGAGGGAATAAGAAGGTTAGATAGGGTAGAAGAAGGGAGGAGTGGAGAAGGAGGAGAGGAAGTAGTAAAGTGAAGGATATGAAGGATGTGAAAGTAGTAGAGGGTAGAGAGGGAGGTTGTGAAGAAAGGAAGTGGCAATCGGGCAGGCCTGAATCAGTAATAAATAAAAATTAATGATTAATGATGGATAATAGTTTGTACATAAATATGATGTTGGAAAATGGAAATAAAAATTATTTTTTTTAAAAAAAAGGTTAAGATGGTAACCACAGTCATGTAAATGAAAGTCTTATTACCTTTTTGCATAAGTCACAATGCAAATTCAAGCAAGATAAAAAAGGGCAGGGCTTCTTGAGTGCCATCTTGACTTTTTTTTTGGTCATCCCCCCTCCCCACCCCAAGCAACCCTATTCTGTAACAAGCTGGCTGAAAAACAAAACCATTGGCCCATTCCACATTGATGAGCTTTACTGAAAGAAGGTGAATGCAGTGCAAAAGCAAACAGAAGCTGCCACTCAACAGGACAAAGATTTAAAAAAAAAAAAATCAAAATTGCTATTTTCCACGTGTCTCTAAAATCTAAATCTATCCAGTTCTTGTGCTCCTGCTTTGTTGATGGAGGAAGATGCAAGACATCTGGTAAAGATTAAAATGCACCTGAAAAACCATCTGGCAAAGACTTTTTAAATTGCAAATATCTGAATGGAAGCCTACATCTGATCTGATTTAACTTGTACTATTTTATGGATCCAAGATCCATGTATCATTTCCTCCAAGATATTGGCTGCTTATTAGAAGCCTAACCAATATAAAGCAAAGAGTCATCTGTCTGTTAGAATTTAAAAGGTGCTTCTTGTTTCAGACACTGATAATATATTCATGCTTGCATGGCAAATAGAAAGTTTTAAAAGCTGCACCTGAAAAAGATGCATAAGAGGAGATTGTGTTCTGTCTTTGTCTCAGAAGCAGACAGCAGCAGCAGAAGCCACACCATGTTTTATTACATCTTTAAAATAGTGGCACCAGCATATTTTCATTTGAAAGCTGCCATTTTCTTACAATAATAACTTGCAAATGGAGCTCACAAGCCTGTGCCTAAGGGTTTTTTTTCCATCCTGCCTTCCTCCCTCCATTTTAACAACCCCCAACATTCTATTCACTTTTTCAAACATTCTTGTGCCCAGACTGCTCTTTTCCACGTTCCTCTTTTCACTTCATATTTTGTTCCCAAAATTCCCCTTTTAATCTGTTCATCTTTGTTCCCTTTTGTTTTGCCTCAAGCCACTAGAGAAGCGAGGAGGCTTAAGTTAGATCTGCTGTCTGGAATCAGATTGCCAAAAAGAGGGCTGTCTCCCACAGAGCCTTTATGCTACAGAACACACCTGCCCTCATAACAGTTGAACAACTCATATAAAAAGAAAAAAAAAACAGCAAAAGTTATTGCCTTGACTAAAACAGCAGTTTTTGAAAGTCAGCAGGTAGATATGCTCCTTACTCCAAGATCTAGTCTAGGAGCAAGGAGGGAGGCAGGAAGGACGAGACCATTCTCCAGCCAACAGGCCCCTAATAGTCTGGCTGGAAGTAGTTGCGTTAGTGAGAGGCCACTGTGTCTGAATCTTGTTGGTAGTGCCTTCAAGTTTTCTCTTTTAGTTTTCCCAGCAGACTTATTTGGCATTACACTCCCAAGACCAGAGCCTTGATCTACCACTCACTGTGGGAGCAGGTTTGGCTGGAAGAAGAAAGGAAATAAACCTGGAGCTTTGGCCTGGTCTAAAGAAGACTATGGATTAGATATACAGACAACATGGAGACTAAACTAATTTTCTTGCCAAAAGTAATTGTATAGTAAAAAGTCCAAAACTGACAGATTGTTGCAGTTTTGATTTTTTTTGGGGGGGGTCTTCTTTTTCCATCAATATAAATTTACCCTCAGTTCTTGTGTAAGTGGGTTTCAGGATGCCTCAACACCCCCTTTTATGCTGAGATCATATTCTTAGAAAAATTGCACAAGAAGCAACATGTTAAAGGATCTGAGCTGTCTGGGTTCTTGCCACGTTTTCAAGTGTCTAGTTCTGAACAATGCTGCTGATAGATTTGCTTTAGCAGTTTATTCAAAGATATTAAATGAAATGAAATATATTGTTGATGGAATCCTTATTCTATGAACTGTCATATGGAATATCACACAACACAATTAACTCTTGCATTATTCATCACCGATTTATTACTGCAGTTGATTTTTTTTGTCCTAAACCTCCATAATCTCCTCCCCCCACCCCGATTTTATATCTCATCTTTGAAGATACACAATAGTAGAGATGATAGGCCAATAAACAAATGAAAGCACCCACCAAAAGTCATGGGAGGCCAATGTCTAAAACCAGAAACCAATCTTGATTTTGAACTTTGAAAAGTTATTTGCAGCTCTATGCTTGAAAATTCAAAATCAACAGAAACTTGGCTGCAGAGTAGTTTGAAATGACGATCAATAATTTATACCATTTTGCTTTTGAATTTAGCCTTTCACCACTTCATGGAGGAGGAGCAATGCACTAGCCTTCTGTTACTTTCATAGTCTGTTTCTTACATTTCTCTTGGATAGTATCAAGATGTCCTGGCTCAGAATTTCTATTTTGATTCAGAAAAAAACAGCCATGCTAAAAAGCTTGAGGAACTGCTAGGAAGAAGAAGTGAATGTTATTGTGATTATTTTTTTGCATCCTCTGCTAATGAGTTTAGAAGAGATATCTACTGTATTTCATCTGTTATTTATATTAGAAAGAGATTCTCCAAGAAATACATTTCTACTAGGCCAGGCTATATACTTTATGTTACTCTGTTCGTTGGATCCATTACTCAAAGCTGTGAAACTGCCATAGCCACTGGAAGACTCAGCATGGCTGCTATAAGGCTCTTTTGAGGTCTTTTAAGCATCCAGATCACTTTACCAGTGACCCTGAGATGTGGCTCTGTGACAGACTCCTAGCTTTTAGTATGGCATCTAATAAATTAATCTCACAAGAAGAGGTGCAAATAGATGGCATTTATCTTCTGTTTTCCAAAAGAAAACCAGACATCAACCCTTTTCCCCCGCCAAAGTCTTTCTTTTTTAAAAATATATACTACGTATCTACTGAAAACTAACCAGAACCTTTATTATTTAACCAAAGGTTTATAGAGATTCTCAGTCATCCAGGTCATGGTTGTCCAAGGCGCTTTTTCAAGAGGCAACTGGGCTTTCTGTTTTTCTTTGAAGACATTTCACTTCTCATCCAAGAAGCTTCTTCAGCTCTATTTAACCAAAGGTTTTTAGAAAAGTGGTTTCAATTTTTTAACAATGTGGCTAATCAGATGCATAATGTCAAGGAAAAGAGCATTTGACTTGATTGGACAGATGCCCCAAAGAGGCTGAAAATACTGCTAAAAAGCAGCAGGTAAAACTTATATAAAAATGTCCAAATGGGTGTTCTTTCATCCTCCCTCCAATTATCCTCTCTGCTTTGAATTTTGAGCGTGTATTAAACCAGGGCTGTCAAACTCCTGGCCTGCGGGCCGGATGCGTCACACATTGGCCACGCCCAAGAGGGAAAAAGTCCTGATATGTCATGTGACGCCACCATGATGTTGTGAGTTTGACATCCCTGTACTGAACAAAATTTTAGGCAGTAGGTAGGAAATAATTAGTTTAGTTAGGATGATTATACGGTATTTAGAATCCTAAATGTAAATGTAGTATTCTCTGATTTCCTATGTACTCTTTTCCCAATCCTTCATTTAATTAATTTCATTTCATTTCATTCGTTTAATAGGGAAATTAATTTTTCCAGAAGCCAAACTGCATCTCTTCCTATGAAAGTATGGATAGTAATGCCTTTTCTTCAAGACCTGGCAGTATGTAGTGAAGTGCTCACTGTTTTAGAATTATATTTTCCATCATGCCTATTTGCCAAACTGATTAGGGCTGATGGTAACTGTTGCCTGAGGGACAAAGTTAGTTTTTTTAAAATATTTCTCTAAGATAGTACCAAGAAAACTACTCTAAATGTAGTTCAGGCTCAGAGCAACTGATTTTTTTTTGGATAATTTTCTAAAATTACAAAAACTGTATAAAGGTGTAGTTTTAGAACTCTAAAAATAACATATATATTTAAATTAGCTGTTATAATATTAACACAAAAGAAGGCCTTGTTCATATAGTTTAATAACTAAATAACTGATAATTTGGTTTAATTCTAAGCATCCAATAAATTGCCAGATCTTCTAAACAAAACAAACTTGGTAAAATATCTTATCAAAATGGCGTAGTTAATTATGGCATTATTTTTGCTTTTTAAATTTAGTCTTGTCCAATTCTTGGAGACTGCCTAAATCAGGAGTGTCAAACTGTTGGCCTACAGGCTGGATGTGTCATGTGCAGGCCATGCCCATCCCAGTTCCATGAAGGGAAAAAGTCACAAGTGTCACATGATGGCAACATGATGCTGCAAGTTTGACTCCCGTGGCCTAGACAAATCCTTGCAGCTTTCTTGGCAATGTTTTTCAGAAGTGGTTTGCCATTGCCTCCTTCCTAGGACTTAGAGAAAATAACTGACCCAAGATAACACAGCCGGCTTGGCCCCTAAGGCAGGACTAGGACTCACGTTCTCCCAGTGTCTCTAGCCCAGGGGTAGTCAACCTTTTTATACCTACCGCTCACTTTTATATCTCTGTTAGTAATAAAATTTTCTAACTACCCACCGATTCCACAGTAATGGTGATTTATAAAGTATGTCGTCGTCTGCACATGCCTCTTGTGCATCGTGGATTGGGTTTGTGGGGAGCGCTGGCTACCAGCTCTGCTTGTCTGTTACAGCTGGGTGGTGTGGGGGGAGATGCGTGAGCTATTCTAGGACGAGGCTCTTTTGTTTGGGGTCACACTTTAGCGCCATTTAGTTTCTCTTACGTAACGTGAACTAAACTTATGTGTGGGCGATACAAATAGTATATTTTCAGAAATTTAAATGGTCACGGAGAATTTTATGAAAACCTAATGAAAATGTTTTTAAATAATGCTATGAAAACTTTTTAAAAAGTCAATTAAATTAAAAAAAAGGAAAGTGCTTCAGTATCGGACAAAACCCCTATCGCCCACCATGAAAGCTGGAATGCCCACTAGTGGGCAGTAGGGACCAGATTGACTATCACTGCTCTAGCCTGATGCCTTAACCACTACTCCAAACTGGCTCTCAAACCTTCTAGACAAAATGAGCTTGGTAAAATATCTTCTTGTCAAAATGGGGTAGTTGGTTATGACAGTGTTACTATTGCTACAAATGTCTTAAATTGCTTACCCCAGATAGCTTCAGCTTTGAATTCTTTTACAGTTGTTTTTAATGATTGGAGCTTATCTGCTCAAGTAATTTTCTATTGGATCAAAACCAATTTTAAGTAGAGCTAATGGGCATCTTTGCTGAAGTGTGTGTTTTGAAAACATCTGTGAATTGGCACAAGCTCCCTTGGAACCTATGATGGTGTGATTTGAGTTACACCACTTTCAAATACTGCGGGACAACTTTCCCAGCTATAATTCACTACGAGCTTACTAGGAAAATGTATGCTGAAAGATATTATGAGTCGCTGTTAATTTGATCATAGATTTTTCATGTCTTGTCTATTTTGGCCCTAATTATAGAGTTAAGAGAGAATGCATCTGGAGTACATTCTTCTTTCTGAAATGGAGTCCATTTAAATGGGTTGGATCCAGACTTAGATAATGCTTGAGACCAGTTAATCAAAAAAGTCCAATACTCTCCTCAGAAACCTGAACCCAAGTATTTCTACAGTTTCTCACACTCAGAACAAATTACCGGTATATGCATGCACTACATTCCTGGGTGGCAAGAAATTTCTATAGTCAGTATCCAGAATCATTAGAAGGATGACATAAGATGACACAGCATTATGGTAATGCAGTGGCTTTTAAAATCTCTGTCTATATAGGCTAAATATAAATGAAAGTTTATAGCAATATCGGTCCAACAGACCCCTTTAACTTACCAAATTTCTACAAAAGAATAACATTTCTGACATATTAGTTGTTTGTTTTAAAATTCAGTTTCATCAAATATGACCTTTCTTTTATATTCACAAAAATTCATTCACTTTTTGATTGAATAATGATTGATTGAATAGTGATTGAATAATCACTGTCAGGGTAATGATTTAAGAGCTGACCAGCTGCTACGATGATGTAATGCTGGGAATGAGTCAGCAAGGTTTTTTGGCTGATATAACTTTAAGAGCCTACAATAATAAGAAGCCCTGTTGGGGTGTATCTCTCTTTCCGTGTGTGCTTCCGTGCTATAATTGCTGATTGCTGTTTGAGGTCTGACTAAAGTATGTGTATGTATATATTCTTTGTAGATAAAACCACTATTTAAATACAAACCTCTGTTTACTGTATTTGCTCCTGGGTTGTCTCACATAGTCACACTGTGCACATTCTGACAATCACCATTCCTAAATCTATGACTTCTAGTAGTGAATTCCTCAGAAGTATGCACTGCAAGACATACTTTTGTATTCTTGGTGTACTGAATTGTTAGACTGAACAATTTTAGGTATATATTCATGTTGATTGAGAATTATTGAAGTCCAAGACACATGGAGGGCATCAGGTTGAGAGAAGATTTTGTTCAGACATACTATTAGTCTTCAACTCTAAAGTGCTTATACTTTTTTCTGAGATTGCACAGTTGCTTTAATAAATTTCAGACAGGTGCTATATTTTCTGCTTAATGTACTTGGAAGCATCTTTTTGGAACCAAATCTGAACTGGGAGTTGAGGTACATATATCTTAAAGTTTCCAAGGTTGAGAATTGCTAGCTGGAGGTAAAGACTGTATGTTCTAGATTCCCAAGTACAGTTCAATACCTAGTTGTAGCAATTGAATCAGGTGAGAATGCTGAATTAAGCCAATATTTAAATAAAAATTAGAGGATTTTTAAAAATGGTTTTAATGTGAGAAAAAAAGTGAATAGGGTTTTTATTCAGCTGTATTTGAAAGGAAAAGACACAATCAAAGGATTTGTTAGTAGACCAGAGGAATGCTGTCCTCTTTAGTAGACCAGAGGAATGCTGTCGATATAATTTACTTGGACTTCAGTAAAGCACTTGATAAAGTAGACCATAACCTACTACTAGATAAAGTAGAAAAATGTGGGTTAGACAGCACCATCACCAGATGGATTCATAACTGGCTGACCAACCGCACTCAATGTGTAGTCCTCAATGGAACTACATCCACATGGGGGAAGTATGCAGTGGAGTACCCCAAGGCTCTGTTTTAGGCCCAGTACTCTTCAACATCTTCATCAATGACTTGGACGAGGGGATAGATGGGGAACTCATCAAATTTGCAGATGACACCAAGCTGGCAGGAATAGCCAACACTCCAGAAGATAGGCTCAAGTTACAGAAGGATCTTAACAGACTTGAACGTTGGGCGCTATCTAACAAAATGAAATTCAACAGTGAAAAGAGAAAGGTTCTACATTTAGGCAAAACAAAAAACAAAAAAACCCCAAAATGCACAGGTACCGTATATGTGGTACCTTGCTCAATAGTAGTAACTGTGAGAGGGATCTTGGAGTCCTAGTGGACAACCATTTAGATATGAGCCAGCAGTGTGCAGCAGCTGCTAAAAAAGCCAACACAGTTCTGGGCTGCATAAACAGAGGGATAGAATCAAGAACATGTGAAGTGTTAATACCACTCTATAATGCCTTGGTAAGGCCACACTTGGAATATTGCGTTCAGTTTTGGTTGCCACGATGTAAAAAAGATGCTGAGACTCTAGAAAGAGTGCAGAGAAGAGCAACAAAGATGATTAGGGGACTGGAGGCTAAAACATATGAAGAACGGTTGCAGGAACTGGGTATGTCTAGTTTAATAAAAAGAAGGATTAGGGGAGACATGATAGCAGTGTTCCAATATCTCAGGGGTTGCCACAAAGAAGAGGGAGTCGGGCTGTTCTCCAAAGCACCTGAGGGTAGAACAAGAAGCAATGGGTGGAAACTGATCAAGGAAAGAAGCAACTTAGAACTAAGGAGAAATTTCCTGACCGAACAATTAATAAGTGGAATGACTTGCCTGCAGAAGTTGTAAATGCTCCAACACTGGAAATTTTTAAGAAGATGTTGGATAACCATCTGTCTGAGATGGTGTAGGGTTTCCTGCCTGGGCAAGGGGTTGGACTAGAAGGCCTCCAAGGTCCCTTCCAACTCTGTTGTTATTATTATTGAACATCTATTGCTTCTTGTTTTCTCCTGGAATTCTCTCACCCTCTATGAAATACCCTTATGTTAGAGTTCTAATATTATTCACATTATTCCAATAATCACTTTATCTCGGGTTACCAGTGTAACAAATACCAGTTCCTTGAAAATACTTTACCTATTAATAGAATAACAGAGTTGGAACGGACCTTGGAGGTCTTTTAGTTTAACCCTACGCTCAAGCAGGAAACCCTATACTGTTTCAGATAAATTCAATCTCTTCTTAAAAACCTCCAGTCTTGGAGCACCCACAACTTCTGGAGGCATTCCACCAATTAATTGTTCTAACTGTCAGGAAATTTCTCCTTAGTTCTAGGTTGCTTCTGTCCTTGATTAATTTCCTTCCATTGCTTCTTGTCAATAGCTAATTCAACGTGAATCTTATTTTAGGATTCAGGTTGAATTTGCTATTTGTATTTTCAATTTTCAGATTTGTACAATATAACCCAGAAGTTCATATATGTTGTAGATATGTTATCCGTGCAATAAATATTTGGATGTTATTCAAAAAATACTTTTCAGAAAGAAAAAAAATGTGACAAAGAATTTGATAATGGAATGGATGAGGAATTTGTCTATATTTTCTATTATTTTCAGCGGCATCTTCTACATTGACTGCATTAACCATAAATCTCAGGGGGAGAAAATTGAGCCTACCACATTAATACTGAACAAATGGAATCCAGATTTGATATTTGTGTGATTAAATAGTGCATACAAAATCATGCTTCAAAAATGTGCATTTTAAACCTATTTTTCTGCTAGTTTAAACCATTTTTCTGTTGGTATTGACTCAGATATGCTTCACTATTATGTAACAGTTTGTAAACTTCCTGCAAGATAAAATGTAGTGCTTTGCAGAGCTATATTTTAAATTAAAGATGAAATGGAATCTCTTGTGAGATTTAAAACTGCATAATTCACTTTATGGGTTCTGTACCAAAGCACTTCAGTTTGGAGCAACAGCCGAATCAACAAGTATCCTAAGAGGCTATTTGCAATGCTTAACAAGAAGTAAGTAATAAAATATCCAATAGAATGGTATTTTTTCCTCAATCAGGCTGCTGATTGAACTAAGAGCTGGAATTGGACTCTGAGGAGAGAAAAACAGCTTTATTTATTTACACACATAATAGGAAAAATGTTCTAAAGATCCATGAAATTAAAGTTTGATTATATTCCTGTTCTGTTCTGTTCTGTTCAGCCAGCTTTGCATAGGAAAAATAATTCATATTGCCATAAAATAATTAAGAAAAATAGCTTAATTATATTGTGATATAAAGCCTTTGGGTTATATTTATTTCAGAAATGACTATTTTTCCTCGTATTTTCATACTTTAGCTGTGTTCTTCCTCTATAGCTGACGTTTCTAAACTTTGGTCATTTTTCAGGTTATTCCATTAATTGAATATTTATAAGAAATGGGATCTGATGTTTTATTGGACATTTAACTTGGAATATCTTAGAATAATGCATTATTACCAGAAAGGTTGTTGTTGGTGATTAGCATCTCTAATTCTGTCTCAATTAATAGCATTGTAAATCGATGGATAGAAATTTTCATAAATCTTTGGGGAACATTAATTTTTACTCTTTTGAGGATCGCTATGTAAATGGGGATTAAACATTAGATGAAGATATTGGGAAAGAGTTTAAGATAATAATTACTTGATAGATAAAAGGGCAAAAAGCATAGTTGTATGTCTTTAAAAATTTCTTTCTTGCTTATCTCTGATTTTCTACCTTTGTTCTTTTTGTATGGTATATTTTATTATGTTAAAATTTTCTAATAAAAAGGATCCCAGCTTTCATATGTATAAGATCGGTTTGATATTGAGAAAGAATGGCATGGCATAGGATAGCATAGAATAGCATGGCATAACATAGAACATTTTATTAGCCAAGTGTGATTGGATACATAAGGAATTTGTCTCTGATACATAAACTCTCAAAGTACATACAAACAACAAAGTAATATAATCATAATAATGTTACCAATAAGAGAAGGTAGTAGAAAAGATGAGAGAAGTACAATAATAAAACAGCCATACTACATGGGTAAATATCCGTAGACATAAGACAGTGCTATGGGAATTATTTTTTTCAGCAGAGTGAAGGGAAAAAACGATCTCTGTGTCTAGTTGTTTCGGCATACAATGCCCTTTAGTGGCATCCCTGTTGAGGAGTTGAAACAATGTCCAGGATGAGGGATCTGTAGATATTTTCTCAGCCTTCTTTCTGAACTGTGCAGTATACAGGTCTTCAATAAAGCAGATTGTTTGCAATTATTTGCAACGATTACTATCATCCTAGTGTCCAAGAAACCCTCCATCAAGGACCAGAATGACTACAGATCAGTTGCTCTGACATCTGTAGTTATGAAAACCTTTGAAAGGTTAGTGCTGCTGGCCCACCCAAAAATCATCACAGATTCACTGCTAGACCCCTCGCAGTTTGCCTACCACACAAACAGATTGGGTCATAATGCTGTTAATATGGCTCTGCACTACATCTTGAATCCCCAAAGACCTATGCAAGGGTTCTTTTTATAGACTTTTTGAGTATTTGAAGCAAGAAGGAACATAACACATCTCCAGTGGTTTATTAAAGATGTGGGTGAAGATTGGGCCAGGTGATCAGCACAGACTTTCAAGCAAGAAGGAGTTACTACATCTGGGCCTGGTGCTTTTCCAATCTTTTGTTAGGTTAGGTTAAGTTAGGTTATCTTCTCTAAATTTGTCAACATTTTGATTTTCATAATGTGGGAACAGGGAAGGATTTCCCTGATTTCTAGCAATCTATATAAAAAATAAAAAGGGCACAGCTAGGAAGTCATTAACTTACCACCTTAATAGTAAGAATTTGTTTCCTGGTTTAGTTGTAAATATTATTTTTGTTTTGTTCAGGTCTGCAAGACATACTTGGATAATGGATAATAACGATAAGCGTATTTAAATTTGATCCTAACTCTCTTGAGAAACTGAGTCTAGCTTGAGACTTCTAATACATTTTAATCTGTAATGTCAAATTTTATTAATTTTAAATGGGGTTTTTTAGTGTAAGGTAAATTTTTTAAATTTTCAGGCTAATTTAAATAAGTTTTTTAAATTATATTTTAATTGTATTTTGTATTGTTGTTTTATTCTGCCTGTACACCGCCCTGTGTCCTTCGGGAGAAGGGCAGTATAAAAATCAAATAAATAAATAAATAAATAAATAAAATAATTAATGGGAAAATGTGGCATCAGTGCTTTGGATCAGCTTCTTGCTAACCAGTCACCAAACAGTTGATTTTTAGAAAAAGAATTTAGATTGCCAGGAGCAGCTGAGTAGCAATATATTAGAATTAAAAATATTAATTTAATCAATTAAAACAGCTTGCATTTACAATTTGGATTGATGCATTAATAGCATCTGAAACTTCTAAACTATTAAATTAGTTTGAAAAGTTTGGATGTTTCCAATTATACAGTTCTTTTTTAATCTGCAATGGAAAAGATGTATCAGGATAGACACACCAATTATGCAGGCAATTTGGGAGAATGAATCAGGACATCATGTTCCAACAAGCTAAAGGGTTAGAGTTTTAAAGAATGTACATGTACGTGTACTATCTCAAGAAGCCATTAATTCAACAAAATATTATTTTATGCATTTATAAAATACCCTAGATGATATGTAGTAATAGTTGGGTTCCAACCTCTGCAGGTGGAATCAGAGATATTTGGGAGGGGAAGATTACCTATTCTATAGTGACATGTATTATTAGGAAAGTGTTGGAAAAATAAATAAGGATTAAAGAGGTGCAAAAGATATTAAATTATATTATGAAAATTTGGAGCTTATCATGCATGGGCTGCAGCTTATAAAATTGTTTTACTCTGGTAGAAAGAACCTAGTACCTCATTTTAAAACTACTTTCTTCGTATGCCATTTTATCAATGCTAAGAAAGACCTGATTAATGTTTACTGGGTACAATTGTATTAATTTGCTATTTAAGATTTAATTTTCTGTTTTTAAAAGATTCTCTTTTCATTTTTTGTCTTTTTTAAGACTTTGTTGATATATTTTTATTTCCTTTAATTTTTTTAAAAAACTTTTCTATAACTTCCTTCCTTCCCTCCCTCCCCTCTCCCTCTCTCCTTATAGATTAAAAAACAAACTATTATAAAGAGTTTTAATAATACTTTTAACTCTTTGCTACGATTTAGTAGTTATCCATATTTTTATAGCTCAGATTGACAGCTTTTTTATTAAGTAGTTTGGCGTAAGACTGCAGTCTTAGCCTTTTTAATAAAAAGAGAATATTATCAGATACTATAAATCAGTAATAATCACCAAAACACTGAATTGTATTGGCATTGATTAAATGTATCATTAGTATTATTCCAACCTTTCTTTTTTCACGGCTTCTTGTGAATAGTGAAATTTGTCAGTTTTAATGAAGAATGGTAATTGGCATATGCACTTGAGACCATGTGCTGGTTGAATGGTGTCACTACTTTTTTTTTTTTTTTTGCAGCTTTATAACTGGCAATCTATACCAAAAGATTGGGAATTTTTTCAGCAAAGATCTTGAGAATGAATTGCTGGTAGAGGATGGGACAAGCATTATCTAAGTAGAAATCTGTTTCTGGACTGTATGTTCAATGCTAAAAATATGGTCAAATGATCAAGGATTACTTTAATAGGAAAAATACAGTTTCTAATAAGTCTTCAGTACAGTATTCTGTCAGTATTTAAGTATTCCATAACAATGATCAATGAACATTTCTGGAAAAATGTTGAAAGATATTAGAAAATATGTACAGCAAATAAGACTAAGTTTTTCTTTTCCTGTCGTATCATTCTTGTGAAAGACTAAATCCCCATTTAGCCTCTGACCTCCATGTTTTTAGAAGTCATAGTTGGCTTCCAGCCTCAGCTTCTGCAACACAAGGCCAAGCATATTTGCATCTAAAATCTTTAAAATTAATATGGATGCTAAAAAAGAAATGGATCTCTTTATGCAGGGAAAGGTGATGTAACAAAAACAAAGCATTTCAGAAATCTATTGCTTTGTTAAACTGATCCAGGAAATGATCAAATGATCTATTTATAAGAGTTATGGATCATCTGGGTTGTCTTGTGACTACTCAACAGTGAAATCAAAGCTCTGCATTGTTCAAAAAGTAGCTGAAAATATTCTAATAATGGACATTTTGGAGAATGTCTCATATAGGGAGATGGTTAGATCAGATTGACTCAACTTTGAATTCTCTTGATAATAGCCTGAGAAACTGTAGGGAAACTAAATCCATAGTGATATTAGGCTAAAATAACAATTGGGTGTTTTTGTTTCCTCCAAGCAAAGATTAATAGTTTAACAAGTTAGCATGGGAACCAGATATATTTTGGCTTCTTGTTTTTAATTAGATATTTTTGTGAAACTTCCTGACTTTCATAATAGATATTAAGTCTTTAAGGAAAAAACCCTGAAGTGATGCAAAAAATCTGTTTTTAAAATACTTTTAAAAAAAAAACTTTATTAAATTCCAAAATGAAACATTAACTTACAAACTAACATAAAAAGGAAAAAGGGAAAGGGAGTAACAGGACAAGTTATTAGAATGGAGCTTAGAATGGCCCCAACCCTATTGACCTTTTGCAAGGGTCTAAAAACTTGGCTGTGTACCTGGACCTGGGGTTTGAAATGTGCTAAGGCAGTGGCTCCAAACCTTTTTGGCATCAGGGACCAGTTTCATGGAAGACAATTTTTTCACAGACCGAGATATGGTTTTGGTTTCGCTCGCTCACCCACCACTCACCTTCAACTATGAGGCATGATTCCCATCAGGCCATGGACTGGTACCAGAGGTGGGTTTCAGCAGGTTCTCACCAGTTCTGGAGAACTGGTAGCAGAAATTCTGAGTAGTTTGGAGAACTGGTAGTAAAAATTCTGACTGGCCCCGCCCCCATCTATTCTCTGCCTCCCGTGTCCCAGCTGATCAGGAGGAAATGGTGATTTTGCAGTAACCGTCCCCTGGATTGAGGAGGGAGTGGAGATTTTACAGTATCCTTCCCCTGGAGCGGGGTGGGAATGGAAATTTTACAATATCTTTCCCCTGCCACGCCCACTAAGCCACGCCCACTAAGCCATGCCACGCCCACCAAGCCACACCCACAGAACGGTAGTAAAAAAATTTGAAACCCACCACTGACTGGTACCAGTCTGTGGCCCAGAGCTTGTGTATCCTTCTATTAAGGACTCTGTTTCTTGGCTTTATTGTTAGCTGGTTAACTATCTTGGCTGTTGTATGCATTTATTTTTGGGATGTTTTCACTGTTTTATTATTGTAGTGTTTTAACTGTACATAGTTTTAGAATTGTAAGCTGCCCAGAGTCACTTGATTGAGATGGGTGGCTATAAAATAAACAAGTTAAAAAATAAATTAAAAAATCAAATGAATACATAGCTATAATAATCTCCATCTTTTTCAATACAAAGATAGTAATAGGATACAACAATCTCTCTTTAAGTTTAAATACATAACACATTTAATACTTAAAATACCATATACTTAAAATACCGTAAGATACATTCAGCATTCTAAACATACATTCATAATATATATTTTTCTTAATTTTAATAGCTGAATTCAGTCTAAAAATGGCAAAGCATTGTATAATACTGACTCAGTTAGTGTAGTTGATTTTTTAGAAGATTCAGTATAGCAAACAGCAAAAAACACTACAGTATGCTAATGTATGTTGTTTGATCATAGAAAAGGCTCAACACAATTGTGCTTTGAATATTCGTTTAAAGTGAATTAAAAACCAAATGAAATAAAAAAAAACAAAATAGCTGCAAACTTTAGAATGGTTTTGTGACTACATTCAAGGCTTCCTATTCTTAGCTCTTATATTGTCAGCGGTAATAAATGTGAAACGAGCAATTCTTAAGGGTAGAATAGCTCTTTAACAGTTCAGTAAAACTATTTCAATTTGGTTAAAGCTTTCCCAATGTTTTTCTTTTCTGGTTAAATATAAATTTGTTGAAATGTACTAAAAGAATTATTGATTCCATAATATTACTTGAAGGCAAACCTATAATGGCTTTCCGTAAAATATGCTGAATGTCTCCTGACAAAGAGTAATGCATTTTGCTTGTGCTTCTCTACAATATGTCAATTTTTGTGCATATTTTGAGTTGAATACTATAATAAGACATTCAGAAAAATACAGATTTTTTGAGATATATTTGTAGATGCTATAACTGGAATGGATTTAATTTATGTTAATGTATTATTATTTTTTTAAAAAAATATTTTACGGCTTGGCAGTTTTGTTGTTTCTACTGATTTGTGCACTATCCAGGGTTGTTGTTACAATATGAGCCTTTTAAAAAGAAATAACAAAGAACAATAAAGTACATTGCTATTAGATGGAATAATCTGTTACTGTTTTTTGGATATCTAAATATCCTAAGAAATGAGAAAGTTTTATTTAAAAAAGCATTATTTCTTTTGATTTTGAGGCTGCAGATTGTAGTTGTTAGTTTTGTTTTGTAAAGCATTAAGAATGACAGTCCATCTTTAGGGTAAATGAATTCTAGTGGTATGCAGTAATGGCAGCATAATCTAGATTAGGTTCTCTATAGTCCCTGCCTTCCAGTTCCACAATTAAAATCAGCATGTTTGAAGGAGTTTGGTTTCTCCAGATCAGCAGCCAGTGCTGTAGCAGAGACAACATTTTTTTCCATTTGGAGGAATCGTAGTAGCTTTCCAGTTCCCCAGCTTTCTTCAGCTTTTCATCACCTGAAACATTACCTCATCCAATAATTTAGGCAAAAATTAGAGAGTTATAAATGACTTTGAAATATATTTGGAGACACTTAGCGATGCCTGTTAAAAATAGAATAATTTAAAATGGATCAATTGGATGATTAACAATCCCAAGCATTTCATTAAAAAAAAAGGGTCTGTAGTCTTTTGAAATGAAAGATACAGAAATACAGGTAGTGTTCAACTTATAGCAGTTCATTTAGTGACTGTTCAAAGTTACAAGGATACTGAAAAAAGTGATTTATGATCGTGTTTCACACAACTGTTGCAGCATCCCCATGATCAAGTGATCAAAATTCAGACGCTTGGCAACTGACTCGTATTTATGAGAATTGCAATATCCTGGGGTCATAAGATCAGTTTTTGTGATCTTCTTATAAGCAAAGTCAATGGGGAAGCCAGCTTCACTTAACAGGTGTGTTATTAACTTAACCATTACAGTAATTTGCTTAGCAACTGATCATAGAAAGAGGTGAAGCAAAATTCACTTAACAAATGTTTCACTTAGCAACAGAAATTTTGGGCTCAAATTGTGGTCATAAGTCGAGGATTACCTGTATAAACTGAAAGAGCAAGTAGTTTTTATTAAAAACATACAACTATACATCTTGCATTAAGTTACAATCCCAAAACAGCTGGTATAATCACTTTCCATTTTAGAATGTGAAGATTTATATTTAGAGGAACACACTGTGATCTATTTCATAATAATTGATAAATTATCTTTCTCTTGGGTGTGACAGAAAGATTTAGAATAAAGGGAGAAAAATACGGAGAAAATGGAATGTGTCTTACCATACAACTGAGTTACTAATACTAAATCACTAGCAGCACTTCTGTAGTGATATGGTACAAACATAACACTCTGTTCTAGTTTCATAAATCATTTGAAATGAACACAGACAACACAGAACTCTTTCTTTCTTATTTATACATCCTTTCTGAGAAGGTAAAACTTATATGCTAAAGAACATGGAATATAAAACTATTTTCTACCTTAAAATTTAACCCTAAAATGTTTTGACAAACTTGTACAGACATGACTGCATATCTTCACAAGCCACAGCCTTAAATTCTTGTTGGCATGTTATATAGCCTTCATCACCATATATTTTTATATTCTCATTAGATGAAAAAAGATTTAGCCACATTTAAGAGAAAAAATAAGATTCATTTTTTAAAAGAAAAAGTTGGATATGTGTTACTAATTGTCTGTTTTCTTTATTTTATCAAATCATGAATCTTGACTTCTCAAACCATAAGTATAATTTCCAAATTGATTAAAAGGCAAGTCTGGAAGTACCTTATATATTTTGTAACAGTTTCCTAAATAAAAATTTGGCCTGCTTGTATCTATGTTTTGAGTTATGATCAGCAAGTCGTTCTTTTTTGGATTTAAAAAAAAACCCTGAATCAAGTGCCATGGAGATGGAGATAAAGAGGTTGATATGAGCCAGTTACATCATGCCTTGGCATAGCTTATTCCAAATCCTTTGTCTGGATTTCAAAAGTAATGGGAAAAACAATTCCACTCATTTGGCTAAATGATTTTCCCTTCTTGCTAATGTTCTTATTTTTATCTTTGGAAGTTATGCTGCTAACCCTTTAAAATATAATTACAATGCATAACACTTGATGTCATAACAAATAGAATAACAATTATTCTATCCCAAAAATGAAATTTAACAAATGGCAGCAGGCTGACTGAAAATGTTGACATTTACAGATTTGCATCCAGATGTATTACTGAAATAGATGCCCTTGAAAATTAACTTTCAACTTGTTTTGGGAGTCTCTCAACTTTGAAATCCCAAAACTGCACTTTTTTTGGGTGTATGCAAGAATAAATGCCTTTATCTCATGGCAAGTGTGGGGTGGGGGAGCGTGATTTACTTCAGGGCAATGCTTATGAGGAATCTTCCTCCTGTTCTTTTCCTCACTGTGTGCATATGTGACATTTGGCTGAGGTTTAACGCCAACACTGTCTACAGGGATAAAACTTCCATTGTGAGAAGGTGGAACAAACTCATTGGCATATAAACCAGCACAGAGCATCCTGTTGCAGAGTGGATTGGATGTAAATCTCAGTACTGATCTTCTTGAATGTAAAGCAAATAGGATAGCACATTTATGAGGTAATCAGAGAAGCTGAATTAGCAGCCCCTCCTCATAACTGACATTGGGCAGACGTAGCATAAAAACCTTGACTTTTTGGCCAGCCAGGAGAAAAGGAAAGGGGGAAAAAAATCCCCTCATTTTAAAATTTGTCTGTTTCTAGCTCTGAGCTCACTCTCTACTTGCAAGCCTTTGTTTATCCCGGAGAGATCTGAGGCCCACCCTCCTTAGCAGACTGGAATTGAGCCCAGTCGGTATGACCATGAAACAGGCAGAGGCTTGTCAGAGACCTCCACTGAGATGGAGTTACTTTTATAGCTCCACAGAGGCTGCTGGGCCTTCCAGGACTTAAACTTGGCCTCTCCAGTACATTACTTCTATAGACCTCAGAAGCTCAGATCTGTCTCTTCCAGACTGGAGCAGCTTCAGTCTGGAAGAGACAACCGGCTTCACTTGAACAGAAAAAGGAACAGTGTAACAATGCCACCCTCCTTAACTGGTCTTCAGGGGAACTGTGGATTCTGGCAAAAAGGAGCATGCACTGACGAACAGCTATTGATCTGGACCTGTTCTTCCCTTTTCTTCATTATGCAAATGTCTGGAAGACCAGGACTTGCAACAGAAAGCTATGGCGATCGCCATTCCTTTCCTGTTCCCTTCTCCAATCTATCAGTTATCTGCCTCTACATACAACCTGGCTTTTCACATCTTGTTCTTTTTTCCCCCCTCCTTCTTTCTCCTTTCTTCTGGAACTACCTGTTAACTTTAGCTTCCCGGACTAAGATGTGTGATAGTATCTGCCACCCTGCTTATTCCAAGTTTTCTCTCTGTAACTCAACGAAAACAGCTTGTACAGACAGCCTATGTTCTTTTCCCTAGAAACCGCAGTAGGCTTGCTGGATTGTCCATTGCTTTTCTCTTAGTACTGCTTAAATGCTGTTCTTCTATTGAATATTAATTCCCCAGATACTACTATACACTGTCCTTTCCCATTGACTGTTCCTTCCTCATTGAGAGTTTCATGAATATTTCTGATGTTTGTTTTGTTATTCCCATAACATTAGTTATTATCAGTTATGAGCCTCGGTGGCGCAGTGGTTCAACAACGGTACTGTTGATTACTTCTGCTGCCTGCTGGCTGCTGCAATTTAGCAGTTCGAATCTCACTAGGCTCAAGGTTGACTCAGCCTTCCATCCTACCGAGTTGGGTAAAATGAGGACCCAAATTGTTGGGGGCAATATGCTGACTCTGCAAACCGCTTAGAGAGGGCTCTAAAGCACTGTAAAGCAGTATATAAGTCTAAGTGTTATTGCTATTGCTTTAATGCTATTTCCACAACGATTGCTACTTTCTCATTTGTGGCTTTCTCATTTCCATATTTTTACTGTGCTGTCCCTTTCTCTGAGGTTTCTTTGGTCAGTTATTAGGTCCCCTGTTCTCTAAAATGCTCTTTAGCTAAAAGATTCTGCTTGCATATTGGTTCCTATTATTCAGTCCTTCATCTGATGCTCTATGGTTATTCAGTTCATTACTCATCCTTATGGTCATGCTGTGGTTTTGTGTATACAGACACACACTATGTATATATAATTTTATACATATGTACTGCACATGACTGAAATTTGTGTGTGTATGTTTGTGTGTGAGTATGAATGAAATTGGTTTTGTTTCTTTCATCGTTATAATACCATCTAGAACATAGAATTGTCTATTGGTGGTACTGGGGATTCAGAGTAAAAGAGGAAGGCCAAACATCCTTTCTGTTTTTATAGTTATAGACAGGTATCAAAACTCATGACACACATTTCTCCAGAAAGCCTGGAATAAAGATCATTCAAGCTATGAAAGGATATTTGTACTGTATACTGTTTCCCCCTCATATCTTTGTGAAATGTTCTATCATGATGAAACAATCTACCAGGATTTTTGGGGAAAATAAATGTGGGGGTTGTGAACTTAAGAAAATGTAGATGTGAAGGATTCTCTTGAATTAATTATGAACAAGTGGCAGCCATATTTAATTTCCTAGCATACTCTAAAGCAGGGGTATCAAACTGGTGGCCCGCAGGATGGATGCATCATGCGCAGGCCACGCTTCCCCCAGCTCCATGAAAGGGGAAATGTCACAAAACGTCACATGACAGCAATGTGACACAGTGAATTTGACACCCATGCTCTATAGCATCCCCCAAAATAGTTCCTCATTATTCTGGTTATTCACCTTACAGGAAAAGCCAACTTCTACTGAAAAAGACTCTGCCGTTTTAATAGAGCTAAAGATCCAGAATTTAGAAGATAGTGCAAAAGATGTTACTTTAGGTACAGGGGTTGTTTGCAGTGGTTCTAAATTCAAGTCAAGAATTTCTGGGCCAATCTGTCCAGATCTCCTCTGTTGGGGTGTTTGCCATGTTTCTCTTGCCAGAATGTATCATTGCTGATATAGGAATCTCTAATTAACCAAGACAAGGGAGAAGCAATCCACTTTGAAAAAGAGGGTTTCACACATTGTAATAAGGCATTTACTAAACTAATGGCAAGATATGCTGTCAGAACCCAGCCAACTGTGACTAATTCAATAAATCATTATGAAACTAAACACATTTCACAGAATTTCTTTCTTATCAAAGCCCTGAACTCGTCACATTCCATCTATATAAATAACACTGCCTGTTAGGATTTGTCATAGGAATTTCTGATCTGGCTACTAAGACTGTACAAAGCCTTGAAGGAGTGCTCCATTTTGAGCAGGACTTTCATGAAACATCTTTTTAATAAGTGTTGTCCTGTTTCTAGATCCTGTCAGGTGTCCTGCACGACATCAAAACAGTTGCTTTGTAGGTCAGAAAACCAAGGACAAAAGTCCTTTCAATCAAAGCAAAGAAGATGGGAAATAGTATTGGTCAGAGGCTAAATGGAGGAGAAAGACAACATGGAGAGTAAGAAAAGTGCAAAGACAGCTCAGAACTAGTTGCTTGTTCTGGCAGCAACTAGCATAGATGGAACAGCAGTGTGAAGTTATGTCTCTTCCCCCTCTGCAAAATTTCACTATAAATGGATTTTCTTCAGGAGAAATAGGAAAAACAAATCTATCTAGTACTTAAATGATCTTTTCCATCTTTTTGAAACTTCCATACAGAGCGGCTATTATATAGAAGATACTGAGGAAAGACCACTGGCTACCTTACAGGAGGGCCCCCAAACCAAGCCATAAAGCCTCCAGATTATCCTCTCTTTCTTTCATTTCTTATGGTAGGCATCAAGAGGCCCAATTTTCTTACTGTATATTCTCAACATAGATCAAACAATACAAAGTAAATTTTCATGAAACTGGTTTGCATAATAAAGCATTCAGCTGAAAATATTTATTCATAAATCTCTTTTGCTATCATGATATACTTGAAGTCTCCACAGTAAAGTGAATGGATTGGAAGCTACATTGCTACTTGGCCTTAAACTTCTCAAGAGACTGAAATGTTAACATCTGGTTTGTATTTAGCATTTGCGGAAGTGCTTGTTCTAGTAAAATGAAACTTTTAGTTAGTGACAAAAGAAAGAAAAAACTATCTTAGGGGGAGAAAAAAGGTAGGAAGATTGCTGGATGTATGAATTCAAGGTTCCCAGACCACAAGAATTTTAATTGCCACAGCATATAAAGGCTTCTTAGATGAAGAGTGTGTAACAGAAGGCCTATTTAGTGGTGTTTACTTTAGGCAGTGAAGCAATTAAGATTTCTGTGCGCAGAAACTACTTCATGAAGGATTTTTTTTCTTTTAAATTGACAGCATTTTAAAACAGAACTACTTTCTACTTTTCTCTGAACTATCATTGTAAAACATTTTCAAAAATATCTTTACTTAGCATTAGCATTTGTTTTTCATTATTAATATTTGACAGCTCTCCTTTGATGGATTGAACCAGAATTATATTGTGAATGCATTGTTCATTTTAATGTTTGAGAAATTCAGCCATAAAACTTTCCTTTTGCAAATTGCTGGTAATTTTCCTTTGCTGTTCATAAACAATATATGTATTTAAAATAAAGTCATCAAGATTTCTATGCTGTGGTATTCCAGTTCACATATCCTAACATTTGCAGAAACACATTCTACAAAACTTTGCAGAACTGTACTTTTCAGGGAAGACTGTCCCTCACTTTTTCATGTGTTGAAAGTTTTCCTTGCTTGCCTCTAACCAAGGCATGAACATGCCCCAACTAATTGTTTTTGCTGCCATGTCCTTGTAAAGTTCTCATTTCATCCTCAGACCACACCTGAAGTCCTAGAAAGAGTGTGGAGAAGAGAAACAAAGAGGTCTGGAGGCTAAATCCTACAAAAGTTAACTAAAGGGACTAGGTATGTTTAGCTTAATAAAGAACAGATACGATAGCAGTCTTCCAATACTTGGAGGACTGTCATAGGGAACTAGGCATAGATTTATTCTTCAAAGCACCTGAGGACAGGACAAGAAGCAATGGGTGGAAACTCATCAAAGGGAGATCCAGGCTAGAAATAAGGAGGAATTTCCTGATGGTGAGAACTATTAAACAGTGGAACAGCTGGCCTCCTGGAGATTTGGTTATTCCATTGCTGGAGATTTTCAATAAAACAATCATTTCTCTGAGATGTTATGAGACTGCTGCCTTGGACAGGGAGTTGGTCTAGAACATGTGTCCTCAAAATATGGCCTGTGGGATGAATGCGGCCCACCAAAGCCAAATCTGGCCCGCACAGGATCATGAGGCTGCCCCACACATCACCCCACCCACTTTCAGCCGAGTGCAGGACTTACCTTCATGAGCCCTGCAGGCTGGATCTGAAAGGTAAGGACAACAATTTTTGCCTGCAGAATGCTGCTGGAGGTGGGGGAGGTGAAAAATGGGGCAGACAGATGCCCCAGGAGGCCAAAAAATGGGCAACACCTGCCTATTTTTCACCTCCCCTGCCTCCAGAAGATAGATAGATAGATAGATAGATAGAGAGAGAGAGAGAGAGAGAGAGAGAGAGAGAGAGAGGCAGAAAGAGAGAGAGAGGAACAGATAGACAGAAAGAAAGAAAGAGAAAGAGAGAGAGAAGAGACACACAGAGAGAGACTTAATTGTAAGCTCCTCTGAGAAGAATTGCTACAAAACTGAGTTTTCTGAAGTGGGCCACTAGATTCCTAAATAACTGAAAAAATGATCTAGTAAAAAGAAAAGTCAACCAAAAGAGCAACATGCAAACAAAAGCAAATAAAACATCCTCAGGAACAAAACAAATTAATGTTTTATTTGTGTGCATTGTTTAATGGACTGTTAAATTGGCCATGTCCATCCAGTCACACGACCACCTAGCCACACCCACCCAGCTGGTCTGTCCCCCCAACAGTCTGAGGGACTGTGAATTGGCCCCCTCTCTAAAAGTTTGAGGACCCCTGGACTAGAAGATCCCTAAAGTGCCCTTCAATCCTATGATTCTATGTTCTACTATATATTTGAAAGGACACAAATTGGAAACATAAACTAGCATCCATTTAGAAATTATTTTTAAAAGGGGAACAATTGTAACATTGCGGTCTCACCTATTTAATAGGATTCTCTACAGTGTATGGAAAGAAAAGCAGTCAAGCAAGACAAAGAAGATTAGAACCATATTGAATACAATATTCAACATTGTCAGTCATAGAAAAAAACAAAACTAATTTCTGATTTATCTGCTATTCAAACTTTAATGTTGTTATACATCCAAATGATGGATTTGGTGAAGATTAATTCTCTCCTATTGACCACATTAAAAAACGAAACAACTGTGGAGAGAGAAAAAGCAAACTCTGTTTAATTTTTATTTATGCTGTGTTGGCATGCTGCACATTATAAAAAAATGTAGATTTGACTCTTTTTAGAAATAAACTATTTTCTTACAGGAAAAGAAGTTAACTATAAAGTTGCCCCTAATACTGTAACAGCTGTAATATTTCATCTTATGAAATAAAAATTCCAAGATATTTCCTCCATATTTCATTAACTGCTTATTTATGCCAAATAGTCTTGTTCCATAACTGAGAGGTCAAATGGTGTTGATGATAAACCAGAACTACACCACTTTGGTTTTTCTCCGGCAAAAGCCAACTCTAAATACAGCTTTTATATCAATTAATTTAGAGCAGTCAAGAAACAAATCAAATAAGTTTAAAACATTAAAAACTGTTAACTATACTGCATTAGCAGCATTCTGGCGAAGATACTGTCCTGTTGGAAGAATGATTGGACCTGCTCATTTGAATAATAGGATATAAGAATCTGAATTCTAGTCAGGACGAACATTCTTTTTTTATCTATCTTTTCTCTTCCTAAAACTATGATGCATTAAATGGAAACATGCAGTTTGTGTACTTGGTAGCATTTTATTCAACAAACCAGTTGACACAGACTCAGACATAATTCCACCAAAAATGGCATAGCCCTAGGAAACGGTATTTTCCAAATATTTAATATAATTCAAAATACACAGGGTGATTTATTTTAGAGCTGAAGTTTTACTTTTAAGAGTACAAAAATACTTGTGAAATAGTAATTCATTGTGATGTGCAGATGGAAAGCCACATTCAGTTTGCAGTTACAACTGAATACATTACTTTAGAAAATATCTAAAGCAGGGGTCTCCAACTTTGATCACTTTAAGACTTGTGGACTTCAACTCCCAGAATTCCTCAGCCAGCAAAGCTTGAAGTCCACAAGTCTTAAAATGACCAAAGTTGGAGACCCCTGATTGAAAGTATCTAATTACCACTGAGAGAAGAGATGTGAGTTCATGGATTGTAAACACACACACACACACACACACACACACACACACACTTCACATATTGCATTATAATCCTTCCCCCCCCTTTACTTTTTCCTCGTGAATGAAGTAATCCCTACATTACAAATCTGTAAAGGCCATTAAGTGTCTCTGATATACAAGATGCTTGCTAAATAATACTTAATTCTGGATTTTTGCCTTCCTGGATGAGTATATTGGTTCTCAGCATAGAGTACTTCTTTTTTAATTGCTCCAACTTATAAATATACAGGCATGCGGTGGCTTAGTGGGTAAGATGTTGAGCTTGTCGATCGAAAGGTCGGCAGTTCAGCGGTTCGAATCCCTAGTGCCCCGTAACGGGGTGAACTCCCATTTCTTGTCCCAGCTTCAGCCAATCTAGCAGGTCGAAAGCACGTAAAAAATGCAAGTAGAAAAATAGGGACCACTTTTGGTGGGAAGGTAACAGCATTCCATGTGCCTTTGGCATTGAATCATGCCGGCCACAAGCGCTGGCTCTTCGGCTTTGAAACGGAGATGAGCACCGCCTCCTAGAGTTGGGAACGACTAGCACGTATTTGCGAGGGGAACCTTTACCTTTACCTATAAATATAGAATAAATTGTTAATGTTAAAAAAATCTTTTTCATAATTACAAAACAAGTCCAGAGTACGAATTAAAAAGTAAACTCTCCTTTGAGTCAAGCTTGACTCCTGTGGATGCCATAGACACAGCCATTCATTTTTTTGACAACAGTATAAAAGTGATTTGCCACTGCTGCCTTCTGTGATTTTTTTATTTTCTACAATTCTGAAATTCCTAGAGAGCCTGTCATGCAAATACTAAGTTGACCCAACTCTGCTTATTTTCCCAGGTAAAGTCAGCCAAGTGTTTCCACACATTCACATATACCTCGCAGAAGAAATCAGGAATGTATCATTAAAATGATAACATCACAAAGTAAACACTTTTCACAGATTAGCAATAATAGCAGTAGTAATTGCCATACTTTCATACACTCCAGAACAAGTTCAGACAAAACCCTGGATGAACAGATGGATGTCAGCTATGCTCAAAAATTCATAGTGCTAAACTGAGTAGGGAACAAATTCCACGCTTGGGGCATTTGCCTTGAAAATAGTAGCACTATGTTTATAATTTCTTCATAAGCATGGCTTGAATTTGAGTTAGCACTAAACAAGTCGCCTCCAACCACTGATAATTTATATTCTCTCCCCCCACCCCCAACTTTCTTGGATACTTCTCTGAGTGAAAAAAAAATAAAACAGTGTGGGTATTTCCAAGCTTTTTTTCTTTTCTGAGAACATGGAAAATCAGCCACAAAGATTGTTCCCAGTCTTCTCTGCTAATATTTCCATTTCCGAAACAAATGGGAAGAGCTGGAAATATATCTCTAGTTCTAATCTTCAGCTGGAATGGGGGTGATCATGTGCTGAGTGCTTGGTGGATCTGCTCTTGTTTTGCTTTCTTTCCATCTTCCCAATACAGGAAGTCCTCCACTTTCAACTACAATTGGAACCAGAATTTCCACTGCTAAGCAAGGTAGTGGTTAAATGAGTCACGCCTGATTTTATTTACCCTTTTTGTCATGGTTGTTAAGTAAATCACTGCAATAATTAAGTGAATCTGGTGTTTTTCCATTTACTTCACTTGTCGGAAGCTGGCTGAGAAGATTGCAATTGGTGATCATGTGACTCCAGGACACTGCAACCATCATAAATACATATCAGTAGCCAAGCACCCCATTTTTGATCATATGATTGTGGGGATGCTGCATTAGTTGTAAGTGTGAGGACCGGTTGTAAGTCACTTTTTCAGTGCCATTGTATCTTCGTTGCTAAATAAATGGTTGTATTTTGACAACTATTTGTATACAATAGGCATCTATGGTTGCCTCTTGTCCATTGGTCAATTACTTTTTCAGGTACCATTCTGAGGAGATGAAGGAGAAAAGAAGAAATGAATGACATTCCTTATCTATCAGCAGACTGAATCTTCTGCCGGTATGTGTTTATGTGTGAGTTTAGCCTACTCATGTATGAACCAGTATGAATGTGTTGTATCATGACTTTCAAAAACTTTGCTTTTCCTGTTCATTCCAAATAATCGTTTTTAATGTTGCTTCGTCCTCTTCAACATGTCAGTGAACTTGTTACATTCTAACAAATATTGAGAAATAGGTATGAGCTGCTAAGACATCAATGTACTTTTGGTTATTTAATAGTACTAAACCACTAGATTCACCTGATTAAATGGAAGTTTTTTATTGTACTGCATTTTGATTTTTTTTAATTGAAAGCATAACATTTGCATGCAATCAAGAAAATAGATGTATTTATGACTGCTGAAATATTTGTAGGCTGTAAAAATCACTAAACCATTAAAAAAATTCTTTGCAGTCCCAAAAAGCAAAGATCCCTTTCATTTTATCTATCCTAATTTATGAAACCTTACTACATGTGATCAAATCTTGCTTTGTTTCTCATTTTATCAAGCAGACAAGATTAAAATGTCTCACACTTTCTAGAGGCATTCCCACGGGGTGTGCTGTCTGAATGCTCTGGTCTTTCTCAGACAGCAACAGGACATGTAGTAGAAAGCTCAAATGTCCTTTGAGAAGTTGCTGCTCCTCTCGCCCTTTTCGGAATCATAACAGAGAATGAGTGACTCAGGCTGTAGTCTAGAGAAATGAGTCAAGGGTAAAACAAACATTTCACTCATAAGCAAGAGGCAAATTGGCTAGCACATAGGAATGGTTTTCACTTGGCAGAAACGAGTTGATTGAATCTGACGTAGTAGTTTTTGCATATTGCAGTCAGCTTTGAAGTACTGGCACTCATCGTTGTACTAGTACTATTAACCTAACTGTTGCATAATGAGCTTGGTGTTTTGAAAATAAATAGCAGGCGCAGGAGAGACTTTCCATGTAAAAGATTCACCAAAGGTTATGTTGTCTTCAGCCATGGAAAAAAAAATGAGAAAGGGGAATTATAACATTTATTGGGAACAGTCCCTCAGTTGGTGTGTTCATTCCATATTCTGAGGATAAACAATGGGCACCTCTCTAGGATTTGTTCCTTTCTGTATTTTTAAAATCTAAGCAATACCAACAACACAGATGTCTGTCTGGGTTTGGTTCAGATAGAATTGAAATGGTTAGCTTTAATTAACAGGCCAACAATTTCAAATTCCATATATACTATAATTGGAAGAGTCACTTGGGTGGCAGGGAAGGTGTAGAAATTTGATAAAAAAATAAATAAAATAACATGATTTGTTTCTTTTTAATGAGATAGGAGAAAGGAAAAACATGAGTAAATAATTGTATAAGGTGATCTGCTATTGGAATTCTGGTGGCATTATTTTTGGTAGTGATTATTTCTATTATTTGGAATTATTTCTCATTATTTGGATATGTACAACGCCATGGAATGGAAAACACATTTCAAGGCAGGCAGTTTTCTAGAATATTATCCCACATTCCCATGTCTCTACATAAGCACAGAGTAAAAGAGAAAATGATATCAAACTTATGACATCATAATGTAAATGACATGAATTATTATATCATTTCCTTCAATTGACACAGATCACACCATTTGCAACAATGACATGTGATTTCATTTTCACCTTGTCATCTTCCCTCCCCAACTCAGATATCTTTGTTTATTCATAATTTTCTGGTAGAGTATTTCTAATTTCTTCTTTACTATGTAGATTGTTTCCCCACATTATGCTAGCTGCGCCACAATATAGTTAGTTTAGTTTTTGGCATAGCTTGTTGTGTGATGAATTTGTAAAACAATGTTTTATTGCTCAGAGTATGATGTAGATCCAGCCTTTCATGGTCTTTTTTCTTTTTAATTTTCCACCTACCTAATAAATGGAGAAAATGAATATTTCTCTTTCATTAGATGAAATACATTATTTATGTTTATCGTTGAGTGGAAGCCTCTTGTGGACTTTTTGCATAAAAATAAATTTGTGATTTATAATTTTGATGATTAGACAGAATAGATTTCAGAAAGAAGAATATTATTTAACTGTACAGAGAGAGGCTAAAAAAAGATCATTTTGCAGAATCCAGGGATATGATCTCAAATGTTATTTTATAAACCTTCCTATTTAAAACAAATTCAAATTCAAATTGAGATACATTATTTAACAATGCTTATTTATTAAATATATGTAGCCATCCATCTACCAATGGAATTCTGTGCATAAATGACTGCAGGGAGCAACGTGATCTAAATATAGCTTAGAGTTTATTGTTTTCTTTAGAGAAATATTTCAAAAATAGTTTAGTATTTGCATGGGATAATGTGGAAAATATGAAATACCGATAAGAGCAATTTATGGGATTTATAGTATGCATTGAGCAGATACAGAGTTTTGCTCAAGAATGGGATTTTTTATTTTTATGAATCTGAATGTGAAAAGTTAAGTCAGATTTCCATGATTCCTATAAAATATTGACCCATAAAAATAGACATTCTTAGATGGATTCTATTCACAACAACCTCATTAAACATCCATTTTCTATTTTATTTATTTTATTTTATTTATTTATTTGTCACAACAATATATATATAGGTATCACACAAAAAGATTATACAGTATATAAACATATCTATGAGGAAATATAAGGAAGTATAAGCATATATATATATAAGAAGAAAAAGAACAACAATAGGACAGGAATGGTAGGCACGTTTGTGCTCTTATGCATGCCTCTTATGGTCCTTTTAGGAATGGGGTGAGGTCAATAGTAGAAAGTTTTTGGTTAAAGCTTTTGGGATTATGGGAAGAGACTACAGAGTCAGGTAATGTGTTCCAAGCACTGATGATTCTGTTACAGAAGTCATATTTTCTGCAATCTAGATTAAAGCGGTTAACATTAAGTTTAAATCTGGGCTTCCAGTTTGGCTCCGCTTCGTTGATGGCAGTCTTTTTTAGTAATCTATACAGCTGCCAGGACAGCGTCAATCAGCTGTCCGGCAGCTTGTAAATCTCCCCCTCGGGCAAAGAGGGAGAGATGAGCATTCAGGCTGAAGTTGAGCCACCCAGAGAAGCCCCAGAAAAGTTTCTGGAGGCTTGAGGGGAGTGCTCCTTCCAAAGCCTGAAAGAAGCTCCAGACTCGGAGGTCATTTGCCTTTTGGCAGGAAAAAACGAAGCGTGCAATCTCCGTGGCAGAAATTGATTTGTGATGGATTGTAACGCGGACAGAGTAGAAACTGGAGTTCTAGCATTTGTTTGTAAGAAGACTGCAAGCCCCTAATAGAGGATACATTTGTTGCGAAGATAGGAGAGAAGAATGCAAATGGCGTTTTGTGGAATGCAAGCAAATGGCGATTTGTATATTGGAAACGAAAGTTAAGGAAATGCTTATTAACAGCTAGTGTGGAACTAGGAGATATACAAGAAGATACTGATTAAATGGAAGAAATGAGAATTTTATGATTTATATTTTTTCTTCTTCTCTGGGATTATAGTGATTTAGAAGAAATTTTTTTTGAATCTTTCCTTTTTAACCCCTTTTTGTCTTCTGTTACTGGGTAGGTTATATATTTTAAAAAATGGCTTTTAAGCAAATAGTACCAAAAGCCACTAAAAACTTTGAAATTTCTTCAGATATGAAAATTAAAAGAAGAAATTAAAGAGGAATTAAGAAAATTTTTACAGGAGTTTCTGGAGACTCGTTTTTCAGAAATAGATCAAAAATTTGATGAAATAGAGAAAGAGATGATGGATTTAAAGGAAGTGGTGGAAGAGCAGAAGAGGGAAATGAAAATGGTAAAGGATGCAATTGCGCAAATATTAAGGTCTTGTATTCAGATGGAGGATAGTTTGGAAGAAGTTAATAAAGCTAATTTAGAGTTGCAAAGGAAAATAGAAGAAATTCAAAAGAATCAAAACAATTGGAATTTAGATAATAAGATGGAAGATATACAGGCAAAGGTAGATAGGGCAGATGAAGAAAGAGTAATATTACAATATAGATTAATGGAATATGCTATAAGGGTGAGGGGGTTTAGGGAAAGTAGGAAGGAAAATTTAAAAGAGATTTTTACGTAAGCTTTTGCTCAGATAAAGGGTGTGGAGCCAGAAGACTTTGAGATTAATATTGAAAGAATTTATCATGTTAATTCTTGGTGGGCAAGACAAAATAGATTACCGAGGGATGTGGCTATTTATTTTACAACTAAAAAGGTTAGGTATGAAATCTTGCAAGCCTTTTATAAAAATAAATTTCAAATATTGGGACAAGGAAATTCCTCCTAAAATGTTAAGAAAGAGAAGAGAATTTGCTTTTTTAGTGGATGAGTTTAAGAAACATCAGATATATTTTAGATGGGAAGTTCCAATGGGTTTGTCAGTGAATTTTAGAGGTAGAAAGTATTTTCTTAGTACAGTTATAAAAGCAAGACATTTCTATATTAATGTTTTAAAGAGTGGGAATCCTTTGTTGTTAGATGCTAAGTTAACTGGTTTGGAGATGATGGAAAATAGAATAGGAGAGGGGAGGAATGTTTAAGATGTGAATATGATGATTATGGTTAATTTTAGAATTGATTTGTTTAGGATATAAATTATAGGATTTTTGTTATTTGTTATTTGTAAGGTATAAACCTATGGGATGATATTATTTAATTGTGAAGGATGGAAAGTAAAATTTATGAATTTAGAATTTAGATAATGTTGTGGATGTAATGATGTTAATTGTTTACTGTTATATTGTGGATGTAACTTAAATGATTACTCATTTTAATTGATACGTTTATAGACAGTAAAAGTTATGAAGTTAAGTTGGAAATATTGTATCTGAGAGACTTTATTCGTAATGATATCTGACTGATGGAGTAATATTGGAAGATTGGACAATAAATGTTATGACAATTGAAGAAATATATAAGTGATGAAAATTTGAGCTCGAGAAGATGGAATGTAATTTAAGAAATGGACTTATGAAATTTGAAGGAATATACAAGTGGAGAAAATTTGAATTTGAGAAGATGGACTAATTTTAAAAATGGACTGTAAGAAGTAGTAATATGTGAAGGGAAGATTGTATTGGTATTGTTCTTTTTCTTTTTTCTTTTTTCTTATTCTTTCTTATCTCTTTATTTTTATTGTGAGGGGATTTAAAGTTTTAGAGAGGGGTGGGAGTTTATGTATATTTTGTATACTTTAGCTTGTGATTGTTGGTCATAATACCCAGTATTTGCTCTGGGAAGTCCGGGGGGTGGGGGGGAAGGGGGGAGGAGGGGGAGGGTGGGGGAAAGGGGCGGAAAATGATACATGGATTGGTTATCAATGTACAGTAATGATTGAAGATATGAAATTATAATTTGAAATGAAATTGGGGCCGCTCGACTGCCATTTCAGAAGGAAAGGGAGAGAGGAGTAGAAGGAGGGAAGAAAACAGGTAGGAAAGAGGTGAGAAGGAGGAGGGGGAATAAGAAGGTTAGAAAGGGTGGAAGAAGGGAGGAGTGGAGAAGGAGGAGAGGAAGTAGTAAAGTGAAGGAGATGAAGGAGGGGAAAGTAGTAGAAGGTAGAGGGAGGTGTGAAGAAAGGAAGTGGCAGTCGGGCAGGCCCGAATCAGCAATAAATGAAAATTAATGATTAATGATGGATAATAGATTGTACATATATATGATGTTGGAAAAAGGAAATAAAAAACTTTTTTGAAAAAAAACATTAAGTTTAAATCTATTGGTTGCTCTTGTATTATTGCAATTAAAGCTGAAGTAGTCTTTAACAGGAAGGACATTACAATAGATGATTCTATGAGTTAAACTTAGGTCTTGTCGAAGGTGACGGAGTTCTAAGTTTTCTAAGCCTAGGATTTCAAGTCTGATGGGATAAGGTATTTTGTTGTTTTCAGAGGAGTGGAGAACTTTTCTTGTAAAATATTTCTGGACACGTTCTATTGTATTGATGTCAGAAATGTGGTGTGGGTTCCAGACAAGCGAGCTTATTCTAGAATTGGCCTAGCAAATGTTTTATATGCTCTGGTTAGTGGTGTAGTGTTTTTGGAAAAGAAGCTATGCAAGATTAGGTTTACAACTCTTAGAGCCTTTTTTGCTATGTAGTTGCAGTGGGCTTTGTCACTTAGATCATTTGATATGAAAACTCCAAGGTCTTTAACAGGGTGGTGGTCATCTGTAAGGTAATGTCCATCAAGCATGTACTTAGTGTTTGGGTTCTTTTTTCCAATATGTAAGACTGAGCATTTGCTAGTTGAGATTTGGAGTTGCCAAGTTTTAGACCAAGCGGTTAGATGATCAAGGTCTTTTTGAATGGTAGATGTACTGTCAGTGGTGTTAAATAGTTTGACATAGTCAGCAAAGAGAACACAATTACTTGAGATATGGTCACAAAGTTCATTTATGTATATTATGAAGAGTGTTGGTCCAAGGACGCTGCCTTGAGGAACGCCACTCTTGACCGGAACAGGATTTGATAGAGCATTGCCAATTTTGACCACTTCTTGTCTGTTAGATAGAAAAGCAGATATCCAATTGTGAAGGGGTTCTGAAATGCCGTAGGATTTTAGTTTTAGGAGAAGTTTATCATGTACTACTGAGTCAAAAGCTTTGCAGAAGTCTATGTAGATTGCATCTATTGTTTTGCCTTGATCAAGATTTGTAGTCCATATGTTTTTACAGTCGAGAAGTTGTAAGTTACATGATAATTCTTTTCTGAAACCAAATTGTTTATTAGAGAGTAGGTTGTTTGTTTCTAAGTGGAGAGTAATGGATTCGTTGATGATTGATTCCATTACTTTGCAGGTGACGCAGCATAGAGAGATTGGTCTGTAATTATCAACTAAGCTGGGGTCTTCTTTTTTGAAGATTGGGATGACTGTGGCTAGTGACCAAAGTTTGGGAAGGGAATTGGTCATGAAAGCTTTATCAAAGATTATGCTTAGGGGTTCTGCTATATTAGTGGAAAGTTTTTTTAAGAAGTATGCACATAGTCCATCAGGTCCAATAGATAGCGATGGTTTCAAGTTATGAAGAGCTTTTCCAACATTATCTTCTATGAAATCTATATGTGTTAAGTCGTCATACTCATTGCTGGTATGATTTGGGAATGTTGGATATGTGTCATCACTGTTAACAAAAACTGAGCCAAAGAATGTGTTTAAGAGGTTTGCTTTAACTGTTTCGTCATTGCATTCTTTGCCGTTAGAATCTTTTAGTGGTGGGATGGATCTTGAGTCTTTAAGTTTATTGTTCACAAAATTATAAAAGGCATGACTGGAATTTGTGCGCAGAAGGTCCTCTTCTTGCTTGGTGTGGTAATTTATGCATTCAGTTTTTATTTGGTTGCATATATTTCTGTAGTGGTTTTTGAAATTTGCTACATAGCCTTTTTTGTTTCTTCTCCAGAGGGATTTTTTTTTTGATTGAAGCTTTTTTATTGATATGGGTAGTTTGCTTTTCCTGATCTTGGTGGTCGTTTGTGGTACATATAGTTTAATGACTCTATTGATTTCAAGAAGGAAAACTCTATAGTGGTCTTCAGCAGTTATACAGGTTGCGAACAGATTTTGCCAGTCCAGAGATGAGAGATCGTTGTTTATAAGGTCATAGTTGGCTTTTTTGAAGTTGTAGTTAGGAATACTATTGTTATGACGATTTATGTAAGGGCTTATATTGAGACGAAAGTCAATCATGCAGTGGTCACTATTGGAAAAAGGTTCTTTTATTTGTAGTCCATAAATTGAGTTTGTGTTGTTGCAGAAGATCAGCTTTTTTAAACTGATGATCCATTTTTTAAGGTAAGAATAGAGAACTTGCAGTGTTGCAGATGTTGATGAACAGAATCCCTTAGACCACAGTGTCAGTTTTGGAAGGCAATTTTCTTTTTGCTTCTTAACTGCCACATATTTTAGCTGGGGAAGTTGGGAGGGGGTTGTTGTTGGAGCGGTAGAAAGTTAGTCTTAACAACGTTCTGTATTCAAAGACTTTTGCCTGCATCTGATGTAGACTGCCTGAAGATTGTGTCCAGCTGAGTGTGAAGAGTTGATTGGACAATGTGATGAACTTGTGGGTGTGGGGCAGGGCTGTGAACTGTCAACTGGGTGTGGAAAACCTGGAGGTTTTCAGTTTTGGGTTTTCCCAGCTGTGCCAACATGACATCTCTAATAAATTGGAACTTTGAGGAACCTCAAGCCTCAGAGCTTTATCTCGTTGGGGGTGTTCCTTTGAACCCTGACACACAATGTTTCTCAACCCCGGCAACTTTAATCTGTCTGGGGAATTCTGGGAATTTAAGTCCACATAGCTTAAAGTTGTTGAATTTAAGAGCACTAGTTTATACAGTGCGACCAATAGTGAAGGATGCTTGGAAGGCCACAAGTTCCACAAATCACTTTTAAGAAACAAACCATCTGAAGCAATAAAGGAAACCTAATAAAAAACATTAAAAAGTGTTTAAATGTAAACAAAACGCAGTCTATGGTTGGCTAAAGAGAAAAATCCCTCTCTGCCTGTAACAAATAGCAGAATTATAATTGAGCAGGAGAACTGAAAGTGGAAATTGATGCACTGATTCAAATTTCTTAATAATTTATTATATCTCTGGTGGATTCATTACAGGAATGACTATAATTCCCTTAGTTAGAAGAAGAGGCCTACGTGAACACCATTATTTGTACATGATATTTTATTCAGAAAGTACTGTAATGTGATCATGTATTTCCAAGTCAACAAAAGAATTTGTCTTTGGTAAACAAAGAAGCTGTGAGGTGAACCCTTTATAAATGTAGCCTTGAAGTGCATATATCTGGTTCCATAAGTGATCTTAAAAGATTATACTGTCAAGTAAAATACATAACCATCTTTTTTTTAAAAAAAATTATTGTTTAGAGACCTCCATTTTAGGTTCTTGTTCTTTAGTTCCAGTTTTAAATCATTAGACATTATGGATTCGCCCTGCCAATTCTGATAGCTGAAATGTTCACACAGAGATAGAACACACTGTATGCATTCATAAAAGCATTCTCCAAATGGAATGCAGCTTTAGGTAATTGCAATCAATATGTTTGGCCATGACATTTCACTTGGAAATGACAAACAAAAATATCAAATTGAGATATGCATTACACCAGGATTACATGGCCTAGGAAATGTGAGGAAAACACATCCCATCACTAAGTAAAGCTGTCCCCTGTCCGGTCGTACCTGACTTTAGGGGACAGTGCTCATCTCCATTTCTTAGCAGAGAGGCCCAGTATTGTCCAAAGACATTTCCATGTCATGTAGCCAGCATGACTATACGCCGAGGTTTATGGAATGCTGCTACCTTCCCACTGATACCTATTTATTTGCATTTGCATGCTTTTGAACAGTTAGGTGAGCAGGAGCCAGGGCAAGTAACTGGACTCATTCTGTTGCACGATGCTTGAATCTTGAACCTGGGCTGTCAGCTTTCCAGTGAACAAGCTCAGCATCTTTAACTGAGAAAATATAAACATAGATTTCAGAAAATGACAGAATCCCTGTCTCTAGATCCTGTGCTATAGCCAATATGTTCCACCTGGATTAGATACATACAGTGATAATAATTGTACATAAAGATGAGAGAGGAACTGATTCTGCATTATTGTGCAAGTTAAAAGGCTTGCATGGTGTTGTGACCCAGCCCCAAGTAAAGTAGTAGGAAACTTAGTCAGTGAAAAAAGAAACAAACTTTATTCGAACAGCTGAGACTTACTTCATTCCCAGCGTAGTTCAACTAAATTAAAGCAAATTCCTCCCAACACAAATTCCTCAGTTTTATCGCAAACCTTGGTCCAATTTGGCAAACTGCCAAAAGCCTTTCTTGGCAAACATTCAGAAGTTACAGATACAAAAATAAATGCAAGATGAAGACGAAGATGAAGCTACCAACGTTGTTTTCCGACAAAACCCAAATGCTGTTGCTGGTCTGTTTTAAGCCTTATGGGAGGGGCCAATAATCTCTTGGCCCTACTCCCGAGTCGTCCTCTTTGCTTGAGCTGCTGTTGCCTTCTGGCAGCTCTTCTCATACGTGCATTAGGAACAGGCTCCTCCTGTTCCTCTGCCTCCTTACTATCAGCACCTCACACCCCGATGGCCCTGGCCTCACCTCAGCCCCATCGCTGTCCGACTCTGTTGCCAGCTCCGCAGGCAGCTGGCAGACCACAACACAGGGTTTCTAATTATATTTTGTTGTTCTACTTTGACATTGTGCAATCGGTGATTTGTTCTGTTTATTCACCTGAGTTGGGATTCTGCAAAAGAAAAGATTCATGTACATTAGGCCAGCAGTTGTACCAGTAGAACAGAACACTTGGCTTCTGACAGTGGCCAAGGATTTTATTTAAATATATGGATGGGTAATTTCCTTGCACGTGGAAGTGTGGCAAAACAACCAACTGTTTCACAAATATTCCTTTTTTAAACCATTGATGCTTTGTCCTTTAGAAATTCCTGCATGCACCATTTAGAAAATGTCACAATAGATATCGTAACTATAGAATGTTGGCTCTGTAAGAAACCTTAATGTTTCTCACCCATGTAAATCAAAGGAAGAAGATGCTTGGTAATTTCTTTTAAAAAGTAAAAGCATATTCTGTAAATGACATCAAACTGCCTATTAACTCCTCATGGTGCACCCTGGGTAGCATGAACTAAATGACAGCGTAAACTAAATGAACTAGCAAATCTACCCTTACTGACTTTCAAAACACAAGGACTATTAACTACATTACTTGACCAGTGGTCACCAACCAGTGGTCCGCAGACCACTGGTGGTCTGTGAGAAAATGTTGGTGGTCCACGGTGCACCCGGGTGGAGGCGCTGCTCCCGGATAAGCAATGGCCAGTCCTATGACTAGAACTCTGGAAGATGGGACTGGCCAGGCAGCTCATGGTGGGGCTGTAAATCTCCGCTGTTGAGGGAGATTTGGGCAATTTGTAACTTTGCAGCACAGCCCTCGCCAGCTGGAATGAGGTAATGGTGCAAGGGGGGGATGGCAGTGCAGGCGGGCCGAAGCAACGGGTGGCAGGAATCTCGGGCTGTTTCTTCTCCCCCCTCCCACCCACCAGTGGCTTCCCCCCCTCGCCCTCCCTTCCCAGTCACTCCCCGCCTGGCAAGGGAAGGGGGGAATGGAGATTCACTCCATATTCCAGAGCGGGAGCTGGATCTCATGGCTGTTTCCAGCTCTTGTTGGTGCTCCTGCACCTCGGTGTCTCAGGGAGACGCTTGACTTCCTCTCAGCCCCAAGAGACTGGCTGGCCCATGAGATGAGAGAGAATGAGAGAGTATGAGAGAGAATGAGAGCACTGCCTTCTTGGAAGAAATGCAGGGGTAGGGCCGAAGGGGGATGTCTTACATTAAGTATTGACCCTCAGTTTTGCGAGGTCGGCGCAGCAGGCAGCAGTCCTTTCTGGCTCACCTTGTTTCTCCGGTGCACTCCACCCCCCCTCCCACGTCTGCCAGCCTCCTCCTCCTCCTGGGCTGCTTACTCAGCCAGGGGGGAAACTCAAAGGGCGCTCCACTGCCCGGCTTGCCCGCCTCCCCGGGGATGTCGCCTGGGGGGCTGCTCTCTTTGCAGCTCTTGCTCAAAGCCGCCTGGCTCTGAAAGGGATGCGCAGAGAATCAGAATCAGAGAGAATGGGAGAGAATGAGAGTGAAAGAGTGGGGGAGAGAGAGAGAGAAAGAGAGGGGAGGGAGAGAGAAAGAGAATGAGAGAGAAAGAGTGGGAGAGAGAGGGGAGAGATGGGGGAGAAAGAGAGAGAAAGAGAGAAAGGGGGGAGAGAGAATGAGAGAATGAGAGTGAAAGAGTGGGAGAGGGGAGTGGAGAAAGAGAGAGGAGGGACAGTGCCTGAAGGACCCCATCCCATCACTAGGAGTCCAGGCACTTCAGCAAGTGGCGCGCTGGATTCATATTAATGATTTAAAATTATTATTATTAAGGATTTAAAATTATGGACTTGGTGGTCTCTGAGGTCCAAAAGGTTGGGGACCCCTGATTTAGACCACATCTATTTGCCCAAATAATACATTATTTAGACAAATTTAGATACATTTTACCAAGGATGTGATTTGTGGTCTCAAAATAAAATGAAAATAATTCTAGAACATTTGTCCTTGATTCCATAAATATGACAATGAAGTTCATTTCCCCACCTTACATAATCTTATCAGGAACTAAAATAACTTCTTCTGTCCCTAATAAAACCTTTTAATCCTTTCTGGCTGAAAAGAAAGGAATATTAAACAATTTATTACAAAGGAATGAATCTGACTCATCCCTTGAAATAGCCTGAGGCAGACCTAATCAGGAAAGAAGCAACAACCACAGACATTCCATACCAATTTAGGATGTGTGTCTACTCCCATCAATGTTTTGCTACTCGTTAACAAAGAGACATGTGCCACTTCTGTTTTGGTAAACCATGGTTTCTCTCAACCAATGAAATGATTGCTTTCATATAAATAGTTTTTTTCAGAAGTGGTCTGAGAGAAAATGACTAGGCCAAGGCAGTAGTGGGATTCAAATCCTGGCACTACCGGTTCACTATTGGGAGCACATGGGAATGCTTGCTTGCTTTATGAGCACATGGTGCTTCTGCACATGCGCAGAAGGTTTTGCGCATACGCAGAGCATTTTTTATGATGTCTGGGCAGGTGGGCGGAGCCTCCCGCCACAGTGGCTACAAGTTTATCTGAACCAGCACAAACTGGTAGCAACCCACCCCTGGGCCAAGGTAACTGAGCTGGTTTTGTGCCTAAGGTGAGATTAAAACTCACAATCTCCTGGTTTGTAGCCTGATACCTTAACCTACCTGGCTCTCAGGTAAAGAATGTACCAGCTTAATATGGAAGAACACACCAAAAATAAATGCCACATAACTATTTTTATTGGAATAGCTTCCCCCCACCCCACGTTTTATTAGATTTTTATTTTTAAGTATATCAATACATGAACAGTGTAGCCCCTGGATATAATTCATTTTGATACAAACATAAATAATAATAATCATAATAGTTGTTATATTAATCAAACTTATATAATCCTAGTATTAATATATATGTGTTTTTTTTAAAAAAGTAGTTATTCAATATTTCAATATCCCATTTTAATGGCAATGATATTATAAGCATACATGGTAATACCATCTTTCAACCTCTGATCTTTTCCATCAAATTATGCTGTAGTGACAGAATCTTGAAAACTTATATATACTTCCTTTCTCCCTGACTTTATGTTTGTCTGAATTAGGGAGTGGCTTGTCTGAGAATTTTTTTCAAATTAGTTTCTTAGTAAGGACTCAGGCTTTCTCATCTGATCATAATGCCTAATTGTCTCTATTCATTCCCTTCTTCTTGCCATTTTCTAGGCCTTCTACAGAATAATTTGGCTCCCTTCCTATAGTCCCCAAATCACTACAATTAATCAGAGCCCTAGAATTTCCCACTTCATAGTTTAAAATTCCTACAAAATATCCTACCTTTCCATGATGCTCTCTTTTTGTTTTCTGTAAACCGAAACTCAACAGTCTTTGCTTCAACAAAGTGTATGATTTTCATCCTTCAATTTGTTCTTCACTTTCACTATCTGTGACAGAGTTAAATAGGAATAGCAGATGAATAAAAGGTTACCTTTAAAAAAAAAATCAAGACAATCCAGAATTAAAATTTAAAGTGAAAACGCCAACTTTCTCATGAGTAAACTGCAATAGCAGAGTTTGAGTGTCTGAAGACTCAATGACTATTGAACTTAAAGACTGTCCTGATGGAGTAGGTGTGTGAGAAGACCGAGAGAGACACCAGCTACCAGGAGCAACAAATAAAAACGTACATAGAAAGTACTTCCTGGATTATCCTTATCAAACCTATACAAACCCTCCCACTGTTCTACTCTCTCTGAGCTTGACTAAATTCATTTCCCAGACAGAGAAGAGAGCTGCTTTCTCAAGCTAGAATGCCTTCTTTGGAGGGATGAAAGAGATCAGTCAGAGACTATATTAGTAAGAACTGCTTATATGCCCACAGTTGAGCTTGAAGACTTACTGAAGCTGTTAGTGAAAGAGCAGGAGAACAAGCCTCAAACTACAACTCTCCAAATAGTTTGCCTTCCTTTGTTTGGCATTTTATTTTGAATCTTACTTTGAATTCTTGGTGTGGCCTTCTGAAGCTCCAAAAAGTCTGTTTTTGGTTCGAAATCCTGTCCTTGAATCCTGTCCTCAGGGGACTGGGGAGTGAAAACCTCAGCAGGTTCTCGATATCTTTGAAAAGCCCAATGTTTTTGTTACTCGTTAGTCCGTTCTCACCTCTTTGTCTACAAGAATCTCTGCCACAAGATATTCAATCACAGATGAAGTATTGAACTAACATTGTATTGCTAATACAGATGATTTTGAACAGCTTTTTAAAAGATATGGATTGAAGCAACTGAAAAAGGGGCAGCACTAAACAGAAAATTTTAAGGATTTCTGACCAATCTATTTTGTGTTATATAAAGGGGATTTTTAAAAGCTCATTAAGCCGGTATAAAATTAAAATAAGGTTATGTGTTAATCAGTATATAATCTATATTTCAACAATAAAAAAATGATTCTATCAATGTTAGATCCATTGTTAGGATCTTCCTCTATTCTTTTTTAAAACCTATCTGTAATTGTCTGTCCCATACAGGGATTCACTTTATAATGGTAAATGGGCTTCCACATCCTAATGTTGGTATGAACTATATCTTAGGGACTGTACACTCCCCAAAGGATCATTAAGACAGGCAGATCTAAAAAATACGGTCAACTAAACACCATGGAAACCAGATTCCAAGAAAATCAAATGACATCCACAGTCAGGATAATGTTGACATGATACTGGAAGATGTTAATCTCAATCTACTCAGAAGGAACTCAAAAACATACTCAGGAAGAACATAGGAAAGTTCTCCTCTTGTTGCCAGAAAGAAAAGGGGAGTTTGGTGCTTCAAATATATGGTTATCATTGGTACATGGAGGCAAACTTGACATCAGAGTAGAAGTGTCAAGACTGAACACTGATATTTTTGGAATGACCTGGAATGGGACATTTCACATCAGAAGAAAATCAAATGTTCTACTATAGACAAAAAAAATATTTAAAATGAAGCAGCTTTATTAACAAAATCACCAAAATAAGTGTTCATATACTACCTCCCATGTAATAGAAAAATGTCAATTAAAATCTATCAGAGAAAGATTAGGAACAGGAGATGACATGACTATATGGGAGAACAAAGATCCCCAGAATAATTATACAAAATTCATTTGTTGATGCAGAGCAAGTTATTCTGGAAAGTGAAGTAGAGTTAAATGGGTTGTAGAAAATACCACTAACAACAAAAGTTCAGGAGTTTATGAAATACCAGCGGACTGAAGTCTTACAAGTTAATTCCAATAAGCTATTAGTTTGTAAACAGTCAGGAAACACAGCAGAACAGTGAACGAATACTCAAAAAAATTGAACAACTCTCCTGTGTTAGTAAGACAACATTCTTGTCTTACTATATTCAAAATTGTTGAACCCAACTTTACATGGAATGAGGATATTCAAATGGACAAACTGGATTTAGAAGAGGCAGCTCTCCACACATCCCCAAATTACATTGCTTACAACTGCAAGCATGTATAGGGTAATCCATATCATAGCAACTTAAATCTGAAAATTTCCTGTTGCTTAGCCAAGCCTTAATGTAACTCAGATATCAAAGATATCTCAGATGCTCTGCGTGTAGTAGACATCCTTGGATCTTCCATTATCAAGTTAATTGCAGGCATCATCAAATGACTATGCCAGCCAAGCCACAAATTCATTTTACATTGTCATTTTGTACATTTTCTTGTGAGCTACCCACACTTCATCATCTATTTCTTCTGCAGATTGACAATATGTTCGTTTGTATTTCCACTGGATCTGTCAGTTGAAAGCCTTCAGCTTGAACTTTTCAGAAGCAATACACTTCTTTTGGATTGTGAAAAAACACTACAATGATACTGGTTAATGCAGTCCAAATAGTGAGATTCCAGTCATCTCAAAGTCAGAGTAGGTTAGAGAATTTTAAAGTGCACATGTTTAAAAAACAACAACCAAACAACCAATATGTCCAGCTCACTCTCACATCAGAAACAAGGTCTGTACTTTTAAATTCATACATTACACAGTGCAGCATGGTTGATTTTTTTTTAATTGGACACTCTGGGGTAAAAAGAAACTTCATAGAGGCACATGTCCCTGAAACCTTAGAAAGGAATCTTGAGAATGCTTATCTAATCGCAGTCAAGCAACAACCCTCAAGCCACAATGTCCTCCCATGGTAAATCCTTGTATAGCTATTCATCATCAATTGAATTTATTTATTTATTTATTTATTTATTTATTTATTTATTTATTTATTTATTTATTTATTTATTTATTTATTTATTTATTTATTTATTGTTTAGATTTATATACCGCCCTTCTCCCGAAGGTCTTCAGAAGTGTGAAGTCCCATAGAAATGTATGCCCTGAAGGCAGCAAGTCTAAAAATTTTGGACAGGAATCTGAAGATTGATTGAGTTTCAATTTCTATAGCCACCCATCTCAGTCCATGACTCTGGATGGCTTACTGTTCAAAAATGCTAGCTTAAATCATCTCAGTGATTTCAAAGCCTTTTCTACCATTAGGAGAAAAACAAAGTACCTCCAGTAGATGCCCTCAGTGACTACTAGACACCGTGCAGTATTCCAGAGTAATTGGCAACCAAAATGCCTTATTGGTGATTACGTTGCACAGCAATGTACTATTATAATCACGAAGAAAATTCCAAGCTGAACTGAAGAACCAGTCACTGAACCCCAAACTTTAATATAAATTTCAGCAGCAGTCCAAAAGAGTTCACTGAGCATCAAGGCTAAGGAAGTAATAGAATGAGAAAATGTCATGCCCTCAAGCAAATGCAAGAGAAGCTGGGAAAAGGAGAAAAAAGATCTGGAGGAAATTGGTGGGAAGGGAAATGAAGTCAGGGGAATCTGCTAATTGCTTTCCTTAATTTGTCTTGCATTAAAACAGTTGAAACAGCACCAACTGCAGCTGCTGTGTTACTGTGACAGAAAAAGGCTCAGATATCAGGTCAGCAAATGTTATGCTAACTCAAGGACTGCTTGGTTCACCTTTATGGCAGGTATCTGGGTAATGGACACAAAACTATTTTTTCAACAGCCAACATTGAATATCTTAGTTTTAAAAATACAGAATGGAATTTCTGGTAGACATACAGTAACCAATGCAGATATCTTCTTTTGTGAATCTTTTTGTGTTATTCAAGATTCTTTTCTCATTGTTGCACTAAATGGATGTGCATTATTTGATGTGCATTTATTTACATATAGATGGTCTGGGAACTATATTTAGATGGTCTTACGGTTTCCATGCATATTAAGCATTGCTTTGTTTAAACTTCAGTGTATTTGTTGATACATTCCAGAACTACAGTAGAAGATTCCATATGTCTGATTGTATAGCTATAAAGGATAAAGAGCATTCAATATTTACTATGCTCCTGTAAAAGAATTATTTTTTATTTTATGTCTCAGAATCATAGAGAATCAATCCATTTGGCATCATAGTCTGTAAACTACTTTAAGTTGATTCTTTTCAAGCTGCTGAAGTAATTCCTGGTGTAGGATCCATATATAACATCATAATTCTTTTCCTTTTGGATGTTGTTCTAACTACTGAAAACACAGTGTTTTTAGTAGACTGTGGAAAGAAACCAAGCCTTTGCTCTGTATTGTAAGTGTGGCCCTGGATGCAGACTTTCCCAAAAGCAATATGGGAGGAACCAGGGAAATGATGCCTATACAATTGTGGTAATACATGAATCAGCTAAGATATTGCATCTCTGAGTGATATCCACACTTCCTGATAGTTTCAGTGAAATAGCTTTTATCAGACATAATCAAAGGTCTTGGCAAAAACAATGGGATAATAAATATTCTGAATAGTATATGCTTATAGTTGTACAAACATTAACCTCCTCTATTTGGAGATGGTAATAGTGATGGAGGAGAGAAGGACTGGCTAATGCAGTACATTAAGCCACTGCTTATTTCTGACTGTGTTTTGTGTATCAACCACTATAGTCTCTAAAGAACGTTTATCCATTGGTCATATATGTGAAATCAGAAAATTGGGATTTATAAAAGAAACAGCTGAATAAACTGTGGCTTCATGTGAACAGTATATGAACATGTTTACTTTCTTATTGTATTGTTTGCTTTAAATACAACTCATTTAGAGAACTTTAAATGTTTCAATTTTAAATATAACCTTTAAAAAGCAAAACAATTTTTATTCAACAATTAACAATTAAGGGAGTAGATGCAATTTTGGTCCTACTAAGATTGTTTAGCTGAGCCAAATTTTAGAATTTTTCCATAATTTTCCTGTAAAACTATAGTCTTAACACTGGCAAAAATCTAAACTTAATTCAGAGAAAAATATCATTGATTCCTTTGTTTTGAAAATATACCTTTTGAAAAATAAATGTATTGATAGGGCTGAAAACAAATATTGACTTTTTATTAACATTGTAGATAATCTACAATGGTGGAGCAATGATAGCTTTTAAATTTTTTAAGTTAGAATTTAGGCTTTCTGGCTAGTTTAGAAAAGAATGCTGTAGGGTATAAAACTATATCACTTTACTACTGGCTATCAATTTCTTTTCATTAATATTCTTTTCATGAACTCAACAGTTCATTGATTATTTTTTATTGACATTTGGTCCCAGAAATGAAACTTGGTTTGCAGTGGGTTCCCTTGTCTTCCACTATAGGATAATCTATACATGCTATTATGATATAATGATATAGCAATTTTTAGCTTTCAAGATACTTTGAGATTGAAGCTCATCCCTTGCCATAGATCTGCTCATCATCCCTTGTATGGACCTGCCACCTTGAGTCTGGACCAAGCACTTGATAACATCAATCATTTTGTTGAATTACCATGGTAACTTAACTCTGAGAAATTCAGCTGAAGAGCAGAACCCACTATGGCTTCCTTTACAGAAGCCATATTGCTTGGCTATGCAACCAATACCTGTACACCGCCCTGAGTCCTTCGGGAGAAGGGCGGTATAAAAATCAAATAAATAATAATAATAAAAAATAATAATACTGGTAGCACGGGTAATTTCTCAGAGATGAATTGACTAACTGCCAATGCATGAGCAAAAACAAAAAGAAATAGGAAAAAAACAGGAGGAAGGGAAGATGTCATGATTGCTGGACCAACCAGGGACAAATATTTTCAAGTCAGCCTCTCTTAAAACCAGAAGCTTAGCTTTAAGAAAGCATCAAGTATCTAAAAATCATGCTGTACAGGCATTGTATTAAATTGCAATAGATATAGACTCCAAATAGGATCTATATAATTCTACAGGCTTTTAACAAGCCTTTCATCATTAAATCACACACATAACTAAACTAAATCTATGATTCATTTAAGCTTATTATAGGCTGGTATGAATGCATGTTGTCACTGGTGTGTGTGTGTGTGTGTGTGTGTGTGTGTGTAGGGGGTTGTTATTATATTATTTTTATTTTTTATTAATTTTATTTCTTTTATATTGTGTTCTTATGTCCTGTAAGCAGCCTTGAGTTGCCATGTGAGCGTAGGCGGCAATATACATTTTCTAAATAAATAAATAAAATTAACTTTAAAGAATGTGTTGCCAGTTAACCCCAAAATATATAGCTAGCTACCAATTAACTGATTTCCTGTTTGTGTAAAAGATCTTCAGTTCCTTCTGCTTTGTTTTATATGTAGTGTGCCTTAAAAAATTATTTTAATTAGATGTTAATAAATCTCACAACCACAGATTACTAGTATAAATTTATCCTTATATCCAATTTTATTATATACATCTAAAATGGGTGGGTATAATGGATGCTCCAGAAGTTGGCTTGGATGATGAGGAAGAGCTGGCTTCAGGAACTTTAAGGGGGAACATGGAGGCACACTTAAAAGATGTGGGGGACTTTGAACCTGGATGGGATAGGCAAGGGGAGGAGGAAAGGCCAGGAACCTCAGAACTGCTGGAGGAGCAACCAGATGAATGACTGGGTGGGAAAGGGAGGAGACACAAAGTCTCAATAAAGATGATAAATCCACACAGTCTGTGCATGTACAAGCGGGACAGGACATCATCATTTAAATGACAACTTTTCTCTGATTTTCTTTTAAATTGACACCTACCCACTCCTTAATAGGAAGATCTCTCTTCAGTAATCCTGCCACCTTGTTTACCCTGATATTCTGGCAGGTTAGGGAAATATACTAAATATTTAAAATCTTTGCCCTGTATGCTGTGTTGAGAGGAAGGAGTTATTTGCTAGAGAAATCTTGAATACCAGGCTCCCGAGATGTTGCACATTGCACTTGCTTTATTTAAAAGATTTACAAAAGAAAAGGAAAGAATAAATCTAAAATAGAATAAAAGAAGTTTGATGCTTTTGAATGTATTATTAGAGACAACTCCTGAAGATATCCAGGATTGTCAAGAAAACAACAAATGGACCATAAAATAAATTACTCCAGAATTCTTACGCAAATCACAAATGGTCATATTTTAAACATATTTTCAGATCGAGCTTTATAATGGTGGAAATAAAAAGAAGAGGATGAGAAGGAGCAAGGTGGACTGACTCAATTATAGCAATGATGGGTGCACAATTGGAAGACTTGAAGGTACAGGTTGGGTAGAGATCATCCTGAAGAGAATCTGTGTTGTTGCCACCAAGTTTTGCCACCAACTTGATGCCTATAATCATAAATCAAAACAATAAAAGGTTATTAAAGGTAGCAATACATTTAAATACATTCTCTTTATAAAATTGAGAGAATTCAGTATATGCTATTTTAACACAGCTTCATTTATTTCTCAAAATTGTATTTGCATAGTGTTATTTTATACTAATGTGCCTTCACTTAGCAGGAATTATAAATGTTACATAAAGCGCCCACTTAAGTTAACCTGATGGGGATAATGTGAATAGAGTTTAGCCAATAACCCACTGGAAGACTCACAATGACAATAATTGCTTAATTAGAAATGGATGGAGGAATTTACTTAGCTGAATCAACTGTTCAGTACTAATGAGATTTAAAGCTTCATTGGTTTCTAAGTGCTCCCCATTATACCAACAGATAGCAATTTTACACATGGCAATTTTGTAGACTTCACACACAATATTTATTGCCCAGATAAAACAAAACATTTTCTTCCTCCTCCTTTTCTCCTCTTTCCCTCTGTCCTCTTCCTTTTCTTCTTCCCAGCAATAGAACTAAATTGCAATTTAGCAAATTAGTTTGATTTTGTTTTGCGTCCTTACTTGTTAGGTTGCCATTGGTTTATGCCTGGATGTTTCATACAGTCATTAGATTATTTCCCAATTTATATTTTGAGCATTGCTAATTGTGCAGTTTACAGTAGATTAGGATTTCAGTTGATCTACTACTCTTAATATCATTAAATTTGCCTTATACATTGTAAGCCGCCCTGAGTCTTCGGAGAAGGGCGGGGTATAAATGTAAACAAAAAACAAACAAACCCCCCCCCCAATATCTCCTGCATACTTTTCATATCAACCATTTAATGAATTCCATGGCAGCTGCAGTAATAACACATATTACTTTTATATTTGTTGAATGGGTAAAATCTTTTAAAAAGCAACACTTTATAATTTGTTGCCTGTTGTCCATAACCTCTACCATTTTTGTAACCAAACTCTTGGTACACACTTCTATATAAAGAAATATATTTATAGAGATTTAATTTTAGTGTTCATTACATTAATATAGCAGATGGTTTAACACCACTGTTCACATATTTTTATTACAAATGAGATGAAATTTTGAAATGAAAAGAGATGATTGTATTAACCTCTTAAATGTGTACATTCTTAAATGTGTATATATTTTACCTGTATAAAATTCTCTATTTTATAAATAAAATTGGGTCAAGTCTCACTACACTAGCTATTCAGAGGTGAGAGAACTGATTTCTATGATCAGGTTGTCTTAATAAGTTGCAACCACCAAGAGGTTCTTGAGGGCAGGAATGCATGTCATTCATTATCAATCCACAGCCCACTGGATGAGGAACTCCCACATCCTGAATGAAAACGGTATTTTATGACTTACTGCCAGTGTGAACATTGCAGCCTGCTGCATTTAATTCTGTGGTAGAAAGTTCCTCTACTTCAACTGGCTATATTGCACTATAGCAGAAGCACTTTCTCCCCTCTAGTCATAGTTTGTCAACCTCCAAAGGGATGGATTACTCTTTTTGGTCTTTTTTCTCTTCACTGTCACCAGGGGACCAGTGAAGGCCTGGTGTACTGAAGTAACAGTACAAGTCTGCCTTTTCTTTCTTTTCTTTGTTTGTACCAAGTTCACTAGTGGTGGAAATGGGAAGTAGACATCATTATGGCCTAAGTTGAGGAAGGGGTTCAGTGGTGGGTTGCTCCTGGTTCGCCCTGGTTCAGGCGAACTGGTAGTGGTGGTGGCGGGAGGCTCCACTCACCTGCCGAGAAGTCATCAAAAAGTCATCATGCAGAATCACCGTGTGTTCAGGAAGCGAGCGTGTGCGCCCACCCGCTACCAATAGTGAACCGGTAGTGCCAAGATTTGAATCCCACTAGTGAAGGGGTTGTAGTCCAGACAGATTCCTTAGCTGGGTTCATTTGCATTTGGTTTATGCATAGGAATCAAACAATTTAACCAGGCATGAGGAAAACTCAGAATCATAAGAAAAAGGCTGACTGAAAGAATGCACTGAGAATAGCAGCTTCACTAGTAGAAGACATATTACATAGAGACAGTCTTTTGGAGGACAGCTTTCTGCTAACTCTTCCTAAATTATTGCCCCTACTGGTCAATAGTTTATAGATGCAGAAAGCTGATACATACAGAGTTGCATTCCAGTAAGAAAAACTGTCTACCCCTATATCTTTATCATACTTCCAAATGTATGCAATGATACAACTTTATATTATTTTAATTTTTTAATATTAACATCTGGTTATCCTTATTCATGCTTCTAAGATGGAGCAACTATATTTTGTATTAGAAAATTATAGTTGAAATACATTCTTCTGAGAATTTGGCATGTCTTGCTTTAATTAATTAGGACTGCATTTCCCATAATTCCCACCCTTAACTCATCTGGAGGAACTTGGATTGAAGAGTTTGATGTCATATTATTTTCTTATGAGTTGGTCTATTTTTTTAAGGTGCGCAAATGAATTTCAAGCTGCTGGTTAAATGGTCAGTGATATTCACAATCTACAAAACGGATTTTGAAAAATATATATATTTTTTTAATTGAAAAAGTTTTTTAAAAAAACAAAGACATTTTCCCCCCTTTTCCCCCCCCTCCTAAAAAAAAACCCCTTCCCCCCTCCCTTCCCCCCCCCCCGGCTTCCCGGGTCAATCACAAGGTATTGTTATACATAAACCAAACATAGAATAAAATTTTCCCTTCCAATCCAATTAACCTCATCCAAAGCTTTTCATCTCCCAACCCCCTCCCCATTAAATAAAATGACTTTCTAATTATTCAAAGGCAATCTGATATTTCTTAATCTGATATCTGTTTTGTATATAATCAATCCATTTTTTCCATTCAATTAAATATCTTTCCTGCGTATTGTCTTTTAAGAAAGCTGAGATTTTAGCCATCTCAGCCAAATTCCATACTGGGGTCCTGACTTTTACTTTGAGACTGTTGCTCTTCTTTACGCTTAAGAGCTCCTCTTGTCACCCTTTACTCCTGTGGTTCCTCTAATGCTGGCAGCAATAAAGGCTCTTGGATCACCACGCCTTCTTGAATCTCTTGAAGTTTTTCTATCACTTCTGTTTCAACTTTCAAAACTGTAGAAAGAAAATCCTTTGCCTTAAAACAGTGTCAATTCTGTATCTCCTTCCTTGATAAAATACTGTCAGTCCAACTGGCACCTCCCATCTGAATTGAATCTGATGTTTTTTAAGTTCTTGTGTAAAAAAAACAAATTCCTTCCTATCTCTTAACATCTTGGAAGGAATCTCTTTCAACACCTTCAGCTCCTGTTCTCCAATTTTTAAAGTTGTCTGATATGAAACTTGCAAAATCTGATTTCTCATAGTCCTTTTCACAAAATAAACCACAATGTCCCGAGGAAGCTTTCTCTGTCTTGCGATCCAGGAATTAACTCTATATATTTTATCAATTTGGTAAGCTACCTCTTGGGGTTCCACTTCAATAAATTCAGCCAATGCTTCTGATATAATTTTTCTTAAGTCTTCTCCTCGCTGTCCTTGCATACCACGAATTCTAAGAGCTCCTTCCATAAGTTTATATTGTAATATCACAACCTGATCTTCATTTTGATCCACTTTTTTCTGAACACCTTGCATTTTATCTTCTAAATGCTTATTTGACTGAGAGATCTGTTGCATTTCCTCTTCCAATCCCTCAATTTTTTTACTCAGTCCTTGAACTGCCATGAGAATATCTTCTCTTATTTTTGCATTAAAATTCTCCATCATCTCTTTTTGCCTATCTTCAGAAAGTTTTAATTGTTCTTTCAATATATCCTCAAGACTTGGTTCAGATCCCCTTCTTCCAGAAGGCTTTAAAGGTTTAGCTGCCATTGAGACGACTTCCGGTATCCAGCGGCAACGGACGTCTGGAAGGTTTCTCCTGCCTCCAGCGCCCGAATCCGGCCGCCGCCGAGGCCCTCAGGGGCCAGGTGTTCCGAAAAGGACACCTGCCGTACGGACGGCTCGCCAGGGGTCTCCCAGCCGATACAGGACTGTGGGGACCGATGCTGGCGCGTCCTAGGCTTGGCGGGGTTCGGAGGCCACAGGCCGCGGCCATTATTTTGGTCGTCGCCTGGGCCGCTGTGCCCGGTGATACCGGGGCATTGGATTTATAACTGCAGCAGCCTGGTGGTGAACAGGGCACGGAGAAGAATTGAGGAGGAGAAGGGAAGGGAATATCGGTAAACGGAGTGGAGTGCCCGAGTGCGGGGGTTTTCTCCCCTGCGGTTGGAAGGAGCACGAGTTATTCTGGAGAGAGGAGAACTTAAAATAAGAAGATTACCGGTTTTGTGGAGCTCTGGAGAGAAGAGGTGATGGAGAAATTTAGGAGGGAAGGTTTGAGGCCCTCCTTCTGGGGAACAGTGGTGGCGCCCAGCTTCCGCCTTCACTATGAGAATTTTGATGACATCACTTCCCTTCGGCTTCCTGGTTGACTAACTGTACTCTGGACTCGTTGCTCCTGTGAGTGCCCCCTGGTGGATCCGGAGGAAATTACAAGGATACTGTGCTTGCCTGAGGATTTTGAATACTTTTTTTCAAATGGCAAAAGGTCAGAGACCAACTGCTGGAGAGATGGAGAGAATTCTGGAAAAGTTATCCAATATGGACAAGAAATTGGATGATTTGCAAAGAGGCCAAACGGAAATAAGAGCAGAAATTGTGACTATCCAAAAGGATTTAAAGGATACTCAACAAGTCTCAGCAGAAAACAAGCAGAAAGTGGAAGGTCTGAGGGTGATATGCGGGCAGTGCAGAAAAGAGAGGAGACGACAGGCAATGCTGTGCTTGGACTACAGATGGATAAAATGTCTTATTTCCTTAGGTTTCAAAATTTGGAAGAAGTGGACCAAGAAGATTTGAGAGATGTTGTGACTAAATTGTTGGGAGAATTTCTTGGGAGAGGTGTTGATTTCATGAATTGGGATGTGGATCGAGTTTATAGAGTTAATTCGCAATATGCACGCACGCATGCAGTTCCCAGAGAGGTTCATGTCAAATTTGTGAGAAGAGAGACGAGAGATGAAATTCTTAGAAAACATAGGAGTGGGGCACTGATTTACAGGGGCAGGGAGATAGCCATTCTGAGGCAGATTCCCAGACAGGTACGTGAAAAAAGAAAGAAATATTATTTTTTGTCAAGCAAATTGTACCAGAAGGGAGTGGGCTTCAGATGGCTGATGCCAGAGGGATTGATGATTTTCCGGGAGGGCATTACGAAAAAAATCAGTACAATTGTGGAGGCTACGGCCTATGTGGAGGAACACAAAGCCTTCCTGGAATCAGATGATCCAGGAATTGAAGAAGGGGAGGTTATAGATCATGGGGCTGAAGCGGCTGCCGCTGTTGCGGCCCTGGAGTTGGGTCAGGCTGAACCCAGAGTTCTGAGATCCAAAACTAGGAAGTGATAAAGATATTTGGGATTGTGTTGGTTTTCCTTATTCTCTTTTGTACGATATTCTGATTATTCTTGACTCTTCTTTATTACGTATTTAAAATTTGCAAACTTAGCTACTTCGTGTCACCTGCTTGCCTTATGGCTGTTGTATGTGTTAAAAAATTTGAGTAAAATTCTTATTTTAGATAAGAAAAATGAAAATTTACCATACCTGATATGTATTTGTATAAACCTTTTTTGACTAATAAAAACTTTTTGAATAACAAAGGTTTAGCTGCCATTCTGTCTTCAAAAAGATCAGGAATTTAAACTTAACAATTTCCCTTTACTCCATTCAGTATAAGAGAACTCCGTTTGTAACAATCCACAAATAACGCTACTTTGTTGTACTAAAAAATTTTACTTTCACTTTCAGACGCCATTTTAAAAGTCAATTAATCAGAGAAAAAGAAAGGTTTCAGGTTTCAAAAAGGGAGTCGGTACTTGCCATGTTGATTCTACATCAAAGATCGAACGCTTGTGAAATTCCCGTCTGCTTAGAAAATCAATCAATTTAATAAGTCCTTTTGAGCAGAAGCGACTCTCCTACTCCTTTTTCCTGAAAAAAAACAGGAGCGCGTTTGAAGTTGGAGGTAGTGGAATTCGGTGGGATCATAAATCCAGGAAAATTCGCTCTTAAGAGCAAACCCCCTGTCTATATCTACCACTTTTCCACAGCTCTGCATAACCCTCTTTTGCCCAAAGGGTATGCTAAGGTCAGTGAACAGTGATTTATACTGTTTCACTGACTTTTACAATATTCTAACGCGGAGTGCCCTGTTAGAGCACCCAGCAGGAGCGGTGACGTCACTGGAGCCGAGGATTTTGAAAAATATTTGATTCAAGATTCAGGCTATGCATTCTTAGAGTGCATACTTTCTATATTTGCTTGAACTCAGTGGGAATCTTCATTGAGGACAGCAGCAAATTTATTCAAAACCTTGTGTTTAACAGTGACCAAATGTTTGTATGTATTCCTGCCAATCATTTTTAAAATGTATGACCGTTCCCTATGAGGTAGTGTGCCACATGTAGTTAGATCCAAATGACATGACTGATTCAGTCCAATGAATAGCAACCGATAAACATCAATGTATGTTTTATTAAGAAAACATTTTCACGGTGTGCACAAGAGGCTGTGATTTATATATGCCATTCAATCCACAATATGTCTGGTAATAAAACCTATCAATGGCATTTTATATTGCTCCTGAAGGTGTGGCGTTTCTTCCCTTCATCTGTAAATGTTTGCATACTTTGCTGCATTGCCTTACCTCCAATGTTTTTCCATCTGCATACCACACCTCTTGTTCAGGATTTATATTTGGTACTGGAACTGGCAGCAAAGGGCTTTATATTCTCTGAACTATACAGAAAGGAATTGTTTTGATCATGTCAGTAATTTTCATGGTTTAAATATTTAGTATTCATATTACTCCAGGCATCAGGTTCAAAGAACCTCACAGAAGAGTTCTTTTGGGCCTTTATATCTTCATTTTTCAGAGAGAAGACTTAGACAAATGGATTGTCTGAATTATTACTTCTTATCCCATCACAGCAAAACAATTTCAATAAAGGAACTATGGTATAATGTGCTATTTTGCCTCTAAATGTTTTTTTCAGAGAAGAAATGCCTAATTCTAATCAAGTCTAATCATACTTGGCCAAATAAAGCTATTCTGTTATTCCGTTCTATTCCATTCCGTTCCATTCCATGCTTGTTTACATGGAATGTAAACAATAAAGTCACAGCAGATTGCCTATCCTACATTGCTCATGGATAATCCTCACACTTCCTTCCTTCCTCATTTTTCACATATGTAATTGGTTCTCCTCTTCCATTGTTCCTGTGTGGCAAAATGTATAGGGATGTACAGCGAGGAAGTATGCCTCAGTGGAAATGTCTACAGTATGTCCTTTTGTTCATAGCACCATTGCCAAATGTTCTTTAGTTCTCGAGTTGACTTGGCTATTTGTGCTTGAGCCAAATAGCAAACACACTCTGTGGAGTTTATTTATTCATGCTATTATTACATTTTGCTGAACCTTGAATTTCTGAAGTAAAATATCTAACAAAAGTACGGTAAATCCATTAAAAAAAAGTACAATCGTATAAAAATATCTTTAAAAAGAAAAAAAACATGCACACACACACACACACACACACACACACACACACACACACACACACACACAAATATATATATAATTCTTGAGTTGAGAATATTATTTTATTTAATAAGTGCAGTCTAATGAATAACTGGTGATATGTTTATTTTCTTTCATTCCAATATATTCTTATATATAATACATTTCATAAATCTCAAATTTGGAATCATCAGCCATGAAATACAATTAAACTTCTTGTAAATTTTCTTTTGAAATTGTTGAATCTTTTGAAATTGTTGAACTGCTTCTTTGGAACAGCCACAATTGTAATTAGCTGATCAAGAGCAATGTCCATTTTTTCTCCATCAACAATCTCTGTTTACTTTGCTTGACTAAGGCACGTAAGGAAATAAATCGCTGTTGGACTGTTTTCCTTATTTGAATTTAGCAGTAAAAATACAGGAAAATAATGCCTGAAATTAATATTCCTGCAAACACAATAAATGTCTATATTTTTAATAAACCTTTTTCATTTCATGCTGTTCTAATGATAGAATGGAAAATGGATTAAATGTCCTAATAATGTCCTTTTTTCAAGTATACCAAACCTTTGCCTCTCTTTCCAGCTCCTGTATCACCCAGAGAGTTCCTATGGACAGAGAATGTTCCCAACTTCAGAAATTAGCCCAGGGAAAAGGGTAGTGAGATTTGGGGAACTGTCTTTAAAGGAAGATGGGGAGTAGTGGACCAATCATACTGCAAATCTAACTTTTTATGGCTACTTTTTGAGGAAATGTGTTGTTAGGGAATTAAAATTAAATTAAAAATCCCACATAAATCAATAAAATACTAGCTTGATAATATTTATCTGGAAGAAATAAAAAAAACAGGTGAATATCACTTTACCTAAATATGTAACCAGAAGCCATTTACAGATTGCTTTTCTGACTTTCTGAAAATAAAAAAAATTAAAAAGTGTAATAATGTGATTATAGCCAGATACCCGTGCTTATGTTTTTGCTGATTCAAAGTGTCATTACTCATTCCTACTTTTTGTAACAAAGTGGAGCATGTGACACAACTCTCACATCACTGAAATAACAGGCATGAAATAACATATGTTGAAGTAAATGACTTTGTAAATACAAAATGCTCCAGAATGAACACTGTCTTTCTATTAAGTCCTTCCCAGTTGCATCTGGCAGAGATATATGCCTTGCCTCTTTCAAAATACAGTGACCAAGCAGAAAAACATCTCTACAAAGGAGCCACTCTGGACCAGTTCCTCAGCCACTTTGTTCTTTCTAAAACAGATTGATACTTCCCTTTAAACTACCGTAAATTATTGTATTTATAAAAAGAACAGTATTTAAACTGTTTCATGTCATAGGCCAGTTATTTCTAGCAGGAAACCTGGTTTTCCCGCTAACTTCTGGCTAACCTTTTATCCTTTTGACTTTTTTCCTTGGCATTTAACATACTGACTTCTTCTAAACATTAATTACAGCAAGATAGTCAATAGACTAATGCATTGGATAGTTTGTCCTTATTTTGGCTGACCATATAGGCCTAGCAGTTATCATTACTGGGTTAGTTTCACACAGAGTTCACACTTTCCCTGAACCTTTATTACAAATTGCTTTTAAATTACAGATTGAAATATTATGTCACGGGAATTGAATGAAGCTGCTCTGTTGTATTTAAATTTATCACTTAAGTATAAGAAGAACTGATATGGAACTTTTTTCTCATTGTTCCTGACATTGCAGTCCAACAGAAAAAAATCACTTGAAGAGCTACCGGCATTTTAAATAAAAAAAGTATAGTTTATATTTATGAGTCATGACAAAGGTTGATATTAGAAATCTTAATGTTCAGAAAGTTTGCATTTTTAATTATAGTCCTTGACTTATGACCACAATTGCGCCCAAAATTTCCATTGCTAACCAAGACAGTTGTTAAGTGAGTTGGACCCCATTTTATGACCTACTGGATCTGGGAACTGTGGGAGTTGAATTTTTAAAGGACAATTTTATATTGACTGTAAAACCTTGAAAAGCAATATGGAAATTCAAATTCAAGGAGACCACAGCTTTGGCTAATGCAGATGAAGTTATATGCTACATTTAATAACAGGATATTGTAGTCTGAATCTCACAAATGGAGGTTAGTGATCAATGAAACTGTGTATAAGTGTATGCACATAAATCAACAGATAGTTCTCCTTCCATCTAAAGAACATTTTTCTTTTCTTTAATCTATATTGAGCAAACATTAATAATGAAAGCCATGTATGTTCACTGATTATATTGAGATTAATTAGGACATTTCAATATAAATTCAAGTCTATACTCCATTTGTATATGATGATCCTCTTTCTGAACTTACATTCGCATAGACACATATATTATAGGCATCCGGTGCCATGATGAAAAACAAAAAAATTAAACTTTTGTGTCATCACAACTTGTGATTTAGTGCAAATACATGAGTCACCTGCTTTGCTTTGTGATGTTTTAATGCACATCATTTTACCGCTTGCAGATGCCAATATTAGATACGTGCTTAGTATCACTATAACTTCAAATGTTTTCCTTGCTCCATTTATGAGTCCTGTTAATGGGAGTTTAGAAATTATTTCTGTGACGTTAAATCCAGAAATAGTTAAATCTTAGTGCACCCATTTTGTGGTGGTAATGTATGTTTTGTATGGCCTACAGTGCTACCTTTCTTAGCAGGACACATAGATTTATTTTTATTTATTTATTTATTTATTTATTTTGTCACAACAATATATATAAATATCATACAGAAAAGATTATATAGTGTATAAGCATATGTAAGAGTAAATATTAGGAGGAATAAGCATATATATATATATACATAAGAAGGAGAAAAAGAAAAACAATAGGACAGGAACGGTAGGCACGTTTGTGCCCTTATGCATGCCCCTTATGGTCCTCTTAGGAATGGGGTGAGGTCAATATTAGAAATATTAGATGGCAGCTATGAGAAAAGTTGGGACCTTGGCTGTCATCTAATGGTGGCTTCTTGTACTTGTAGCCCAGATCTGGTAAGCCTAGTTAAAATATTATCATTATACATTATCAGTTAAAAAGTTTCAGCTACACTGTAAAAAACCCTCACGTTTAGCTGCCTAAACTCATAAATATTGGACAATGTGTTAAAAAGTTTCAATATTTTAATACGGTAAGTTTTTGCTTGCTTGCTTGCTTCTTTAATCTACTTTTGATTAAGGTTATATATAATATTGGATATGTTGCTAATTCCCTTGCATTGCTTTTCAATTCAAATTATATAATGCATTAAATCATGCATATAAAAGAAATCTGTTTCACCAGAGTAATCAGGCACATCAATCGTTTCTTGGCACATGAGACAGTGTTTTGTTGTTGTTTTTTAATACTAATATAAATTTAGACAGACGTCAACCACTGCAACTATGATCCAATCTGTTTCTGTTTCATCTCTTTTATCACTAACGGAGAATTTTCTGTGGTGCATTCACCATCTATTTCCATTAGTTTGGGGATGTTAATCCAACTTGAGTTCTGAAAATTTAGTGCTTACTTAGTTTCCAACTATGATGTATGGCTGATCCAGACATATTGAAGTAATAATAACTAAAGAGGAATTAAAAAATGAAAGTTTTCCATTGTTGATATTATATTTGATTTAAAGCATTCAGTAGTCAAAGCCAGAAGTACCCCTGCAGCATCACACTGAAAGAAGAGACCAATGTCAAATTTGTGATGCTTTCTTTCAAATTGAGTATGACGTCTGTGCTTCATTTTGGTTCATGCCCTTTTAGATACAACCTCATTTTTAGACATGTGTGTTTTAACCTTGCAGTGGTGAGAAAGCAGTATTGCAGGCTAATTCTGCTGATTGCCAGGGGTTTGATCCGCCCTGGCTCAAGGTTGACTCAGCCTTCCATCCTTCTGAGGTTGGTAAAATGAGGGTCCAGATTGTTGGGGGCAAATATGCTGACTCTGTAAACTGCTTAGAGAGGGCTGTAAAGCTCTGTGAAGCAATATGTAAATCTAAGTGCAATTGCTATTGCTATATAATGGAGTGATAGCACATACTTAATTTGATTATTTTCCATGTAATCAAGAACTTTCCCCTTTTCTCCTCTAAAAATTACAGTTAGGCACTAATTTTTGTAGGCACTTTGGAATCCCATACAAGGTGTTGGGAGAGCATAGCTATGCCCCCATGCCTGCAATCAAGGGTGGCATAATGATTTTTTGCAAGTGGAACAAACCAAGTAAAATTTATGCTTCAAGTTCATATCGTATCTTAATGTCTGATTCACAATTGACTCTCCTTATTATAACAGTCTAAAGAATTTGGAGATGATATTAAATGAATTAAGAATTTGTGGCATGGTGAAATTAACTTCTTTAAACTCACACCAAATAGCGACATAACCAAATTCTTCTCTTTCCCCTAATCCTCCCTATATCCCAACTATGACTAAAGATCCTTTTTATTCCAGCTGTACTTCTCATGCTTGTCCTAGTGTAGAGACTGGAGAATTTGTTTATTTAAAATTATTATTTTCATAATTGTAAATGTCACATTGAAAACCTCTCTTATATTCTATGTCCTCAGAAAGAAACATGTTCCCTCTCTCAGTTGTCCCTCAAATTATAATTATTATTATTATTATTCAAGATTCATTTGTTGGAGCTCCAAAATAGTTTTATTTTGGAGCCAAATGCAACAGTATAAGGCAGCCAACTAAAATCTTACTTCAGCCAAGCATTTCAAATATATCCTGGCATTTTTTTTAAAAAAAATTGACATATATTTGACAGCAAGAAAGAAACTGCACATATGTGAAAGATTTGAACCTCTTCCACATTTCGGCATTTCAGCAGCAGTCTTGCCACAAAGATATATGGGCAAGTAGGACAATACTCAGAACTTAATTTTTTATCACAAACTATTGCTCAGTTTGAAGACTTTATATATTCAACAGGGGAGTATTCTACAGCCTATTCTTCATCTATTTGGCTATGCTGGTTTTCCCAAACTGATACTATTCAGAATTGTTGGAAATTGTTGCAATGTCAGCCTAGGAGGGCACCAAGATAAGGAAGGCTAGATTCTGCTTATCAAATGCAGGAACTAAAGTACACATGAAAGTAATTGTTACATTTCTTATATTATAAAAATCCAGCATACATGAAATGACCCAACATCTTTGGAGGTAAATAGGGAGGCAGGCAGGCGGGGAGAAGGAGTGATAAGAGAAAGTGAAAGAGGAGAGCAGAGAGAAAGAGAGGGGAGAGGGAGAGAGACAGAGAGAATGAATGTAAAAATGGATAAATCAGCTTGATAAAATGACAGGGAAAATTTCTGGAATTTTATGAAGGAGATTATTAAGCAGCAGTTTCCTAAGATTTTAAAAAAGAACACACTGCTTGGCAATAGCTTAAATATCTATGATGTCCTACACATACAGGCTCCATAATCTGATTGAAATAGGCAGGGCTGCATTGTTTTCAAGGTTCTTTTTCCTTTTTTTTATTCAGTTTATAGAGACAAAAAATAAGATCAGCCAAGCCTGATCAGAGTAATCAAGCATTTTCATTTTTCTTGATTCATAGCTGGTTTGCATTATCGCATGTGAGCAGCTTGCCTTCTTCTCTAACCAATATCGCAAAGCAAAGCAGTTTGCACTTTATTTCTCATGATATGAGCTTAGCACATGTGTATGACTTGCTTATAAATACCTCCATGTCTCTAATTACCTAGATTATATTTATCTACTCATCGAAATTTAAGGAAATGGTTTATGAAATTACAACTTTTACTTGTCTTATAGTTGATTAAACCTTGGATTATCCTCAAATACATAAACATTTGATCTTCTATTCTTCCATGTACCTTTTGTATGACTAAAGCCTTCCAGAGGGGTGTCCGTCAGTTTGTTCTTCAGTATTTTCTCCCTGGACTCATGTCCTTAAAAACTTCAGTAAGTCTTCTCCTCATGGAGTAACTCATAACTGCTTAGTAAACTGCTCAGCCCATTTTAGGTTGATTAGCCAATCTTAGTCAAGATAGAAAACAATTGACCAATAATCCATCAATAGCCACTGGAATTTTGTAATACATATTAGCCATTGGTGAAATGCAATTTTTTTTTGCTACCGGTTCTGTGGGCGTGGCTTGGGGGTGGTGGCTTGGTGGGTCATGTGGCTGGGTGGGCGTGGCGAACTTTTTTTTTTTACTTTTTAAAGCATTTTTTACTACCTATTAGCCCAAACCGGTAGTAAAAAATGTTTAATTTTTTTTAAAGGTTCTCATGATCACAGCTGTGCCATGTGATTGGAATCTTTTTTTTTTTACTTTTTAAAGCATTTTTTACTACCTATTAGCCCAAACCGGTAGTAAAAAATGTTTAATTTTTTTTTAAAGGTTCCCATGATCACAGCTGTGCCATGTGATTGGAATCTTTTTTTTTTTTTTACTTTTTAAAGTAAAAAATTTACTGGTAGTAAAAAAAACTTTAAAAAAGTAAAAAAAAGGTTCCGATGATCACGTGGCACAGCTGATTAACAATTCAATCAGCTGTGCCGTGTGATCGTCAGAACCTTTTGCTTTACTACTACCGTAGAAGTATGTAGCTACAGGCAGCTCTGCCTGATAAGTCTTTCTGCCTTTGAATTCTGTAGAACTATTTTCACACCAGGGATATTAATCCCAACTAGCAGGGGCCCAAGAACGCTTTCAGTTCTGCAATTATTTGGAGGCAGGAGGATGTCTGTGAACTTGGAGGGAAGAAAATACAACTTTATTTCTACTAATAACCTCTAACTGAAGTTTAGCTTTTCATTCAATGATAGATGTAGGCCACAAAGTAATTTATGGCCTCATTTTTTGAACCCACAGGGCATAAATTACTCTGCGGCCTACATAGTTTTCTTTGGTAATGACAATAAATCTCAGGGTCTAAAATTATTATTTCCTAAATAGAGGGTTGTCTTCTGATTGATCTAATGGATACACAAAGAAGCACATATATTACTATATTACATATAAGTTTTTAATATTTTTAGAAACTATATTCAAGGATAATTGGTTTCCTATATAACACAAGCTCTTTTATTTTATTGGTTTCCTCTATAGTACAAGCTGCAGTTTATTTTATACATACATGTATTTTTGCATTTATTTTATGCTGAAAAGGGGTCCATATATTTCACGAGATTTTCCAACATGTAGATGGCATAAAAAGAGTGCAAGGTCTTGTCAACTAGTCTCAAAAGGTGTTGTAGATCAGTGTTTCTCAAACGTGGCAATTTTAGGATGTGTGAACTTCAATTCCCAGAATTCCCCAACGTGCAACGGGAGTTGAAGATGCCCATTTTAAAACTGCCAAGTTTAAGAAACACTGCTGGAGATCATGCCTATGTTCATGACAGTGGTGCTTCAGAATGGACCCAAATATCATTCCAAACCGTCACAGGGAAAAATTAGTTTGGCCTATTAAACTATTCTTTTTGCTAGTAATAAAGATTTGTGGGTCCTGTTAGAGATCTTTCAAAACCATAACTGAATAGCTTAACTTACAGCCAAGCTCACATTCTTAATAATAGATTAACCAAGAATCATTTCTTTTGTTTGGCATTATTTGCATCCACCAGTTCAATGGCTTATATAGTTAATGAAAGGAAGAATATAGGACATGAATCAAGCACTTTGAGTACTGCAAGTACTGATGGATTGTCATTTTTTAAAAAAAGACTACTCATTCTGTAATGTAACCTTGTAGAGACCCTCAGGAGACAAACAGCTTGAATCAATTCTTTTCTGGCTGAAACCATATTGTATACAGTACATAAATGTATTAAATATACAACAGCGCAAACACAGAGAGAATTTCTATGCTACCTTAATTTGCCCTGTATATCAAGCATGCTATCTTTCTCCCCACAAGGTAGGCACAAACTGTACTAAGGCAGACCAAACGTGTATGTAATATGGGCGGCAGCACTCATAATGAAGGGCTTCATGCTCTGACTGCAGTCCACTAGACAGACATGAAAATAAAAGTTTTTAAGAAGAGATTGGATAACCATTTGTCTGAAATGGTATAGAGTTACCTGCCTAAGCAGGGGATTGGACTAGAAGACCTCCAAGGACCCTTCCAACTCTCCTCTCCTCTCCTCTCCTCCCCTCCCCTCCCCTCTTCTCCTCTCCTCCCCTCCCCTCCCCTCCCCTATCCTATCCTATCCTATCCTATCCTAACAATGGTGGGTTGCTACTGGTTTGCCCCGGATCGGGTGAATCGGTAGCGGCAGCGGTGGGAAGCTCTGCCCACCCGCCCAGATGCTTTTGTGCATTGGCAGAAGTGTTGCGCATGTGCGCACACACACACAAGCAAACCAGTAGCAAACTAAATTGAAACCCACGACTGTATCCTATCCTATCCTATCCTATCCTATCCTATCCTATCCTATCCTATCCTATCCTATCCTATCCTATCCTATTTAAAGCAATTATTTGTCCCTGCATTCTGTGTGGAAAAAAGCATGCTGATTGGCTCAAAACCAGACTACAGTATGCTGCTGAGAGTTCTTTCTTCTAAGATGAGTGACTATATAAATTTTATTTTTAAAAAATCTAGTCTACATTGTATCCTAGGTTGAAAGCACAAAGATAGGCATCCTTAGGCCTTTCTCGCATCAATTCTTTCCAAGCATCAGCAAAGCCTTTTTGTTCTTTTCCAAGACTGGGATTCCCTACTTTGAACAGAATTAGCCTTGAGGACTAGTGAGGAGGCAATATGGGGTATGATTCTGTTCTGAGAAGTAGGAAAGTTGTCCACAATCTCAGAAGGGAAACCAATAGAATCCTGGAATAATTTTTTGCAAACTGCACCATTGCAGTCTAGTATTTAGATCTGATTGATTGTCTGCGAGTGGTGCATGAGATCTTTATCAGTTGGTCATCAAATACCTTCTTAAAAAGATTAATCAGAGCAGACAAAGCTTCCTAGAATTGCATTTAATCCACTCGGCACCAATTCTCCATCCATGGGCTTTACGTATTGAGATAATATCAAGTACTGGTGGGAAAATAAGTAGTACTTTGCTCACTTCTATTGAAATTGCATATTGCCATGAAGCAAAACAAAATAAAAATATCTGCTAAAATTACCCTGGGAGGAAGAAAAACAGAACTAAAAACACACTGAAAGGTATTATATACATATACAGTATGTACCACTGATAGGTCATTACTAGCTATGTTAGGGAACGTAGTTATCATTATCAATTTAATTAAGCATGGAAAAGATTTTAGGGAGGGAAAAATGAATACATTTAAAAAACAAACTTGGAACATTCAAGACTATGCTGGGAAGCGGAGAATTTGTTTATATATGCACTCTCTCATTTAGGTCTAGGTCTACTGAATTGCAAATGCTATATATTGCTTCATATATAGAGCAAAATATCTGAGATTAGTTGGTGGTCTAGAAAAAACTTCATAGAAGTAATGATAGAATAGCAAAGACTTACAAAAGATATATTTTAAATGATGAAGGTCCATCTCCTTCTTATCTTTAATGTCACTAGATTTATATGATTTTGTGGACCCTTTACTCTCCCCTGTACATACTGGGCCTTCATCTTTATGACTTAGTCATCATATTTCTCCTTTTCAATAAAAATAGAATGTGTTATATCTGTGGTTCCTTAGTTAAAATACGGCTGTGAAACCTGGGCCAACAGGAAGGCTGAATGAAGAAAACTTGGTTCCTTTGAAATTGTAGTGATGGAGAATTTTTTTATCTTGGACAGTAAGAAGATAACATAATGCACTAGCAGATTAAGTAAATAGTACACTAAAAGAACTAATAATGAGCCGAATATTAGGTATTCTGGATGCAAAGTACAAATAAAGGAGTCATTAAAGAAGACCCCAAATACTTGGCAAAATGAAAAGTAATGGGGAAAAAAGAGATATAAAACAAAGTACTAGGTTCTACCACTCAGGCTCAAATGTAAAATTACAAAACTCAAGGAAGCGGTTATTGATAGATAGACCAAGACAAATGATGTCAATTAGGTCACAAAGAGACAGCAGCTACTATTAATACAGGCTGCACAATTCACAAGGGGATGCCACCAAAGCTATCACTGTAGGACATAATCTATTGCTTTAGCTATAATTTCTCTTACTATGTATTGTTTTATTACTGTCTGGACATTTTAGTTCTTGTTGGCTATTTTAAATTGCTGGCCTTTGATTGTTATAATGAAGAATTCATTCAAATTATTCAAAACCACTACAACATTAGCATTTTGGGTCAACTCAACCACACCAAATGTCCATAGATCATCTAAGATTTCACTGAAAATTTACTGAAGTAAGCTTGCTGATGGGCACAATTTATTGTCTACATAAAATGTTGCTAATCCTTTTAGCAAAAAAAAATTATAGCTGCCTTTGTGGTAAGGCTGAACATTATGAAGACTTCATTATATTTACAAAATATGCCACAAAACATTTTAGTAAATGATGTATCATGAATAATTAAAACTGAGTTTCAGTTGTCAGTCTAAATTAAATAAATGCCCTATACACTCTGAAACTTTGTGACACTCATTGGCAGAATTTTAGACATGTATCTGTCATCCATAGAGATTTTTCTCATAATCATTCCATTAATGCCATCCGTATTAATTCCTACTATGATTGTGGAAATATCTACTTGTGGAAGTTTGTGCCTAACTGTATTCCCCAAGGAACCAGTGTTAGGAATAAAGCAAGATAATTTAATTCAGCAAAATTCTGGATCATTTCTCATTAGCCAATATGATGCCATTCATATATGAGTGAGATATTAGCAGATTTGGGGAACTTCAAAGTATGAATATGGAAAAAGTAGTAGAGAGAAATGAAATGAGGAAGACACAAAATATACCAAGTACAATGCAGACAGAACACTGATACACTCAGAAAAGAAAAAATGGGGGCGAAAAATAGCATACTGACCATTTTGGCCAAGAAAAGTTCATGGCCAGAATGATTAAAGAAGCTTTACCACTAAGCTAACTGAGTAAGAGGTAATCATGTAAAGGGGAAGATAGGAAGTTCTTTTCCTTGATTGTGCTTTGCTCAATTTCTTTTCTTCTATTTCTATTTCAAGGGCAATGGAAGGTAAGTTGATGGGGAAAATAGCCACAGGTTTTAAAAATGCATATAAAACTAACTTATTAAAAATAACATTATCTCTTAATTTACATTAATGGAGAAGTACACTTCCATATTAGTAAAGTAGCCTATTAAAACCATTTAAGAAGTCAAAAAATTTAACATAGCTGGATTTTGGGACCAATATGTTCACTAGTTTAATTTTTTTTAAAGCGTAGCCGTAAAAAGATGCCCCTGTTTCTAAATTGGTTCTTTTTTTTAAGAGTAAAACATTAATATAAAGACTAAAGCTTCCAGTTCTATTTGAGGAAATGGGCAGGGTCCTTCAAGCTCTACAACCACCTGTTTTTTTAACCATCCCCTTCCTCGCAGAACAAGACCTCCAAGGAGGTATGCTATGGTTGGATCCATTCAGTAGTAAGTGTGCCCTTGAGAAGGTGTGTGTGTGATTTCACCATTCACCAATGGCCTGTACCCTTTCAAGAAACCATTCCTGAATCCAATAGACTTGGAAAATTTGCTGGCTAGGGGCTTCTGCGTGTTGAAGTTCAAATATTTGGAAGCTTGAAAAAAAAACCAGTGATCTAGAGCAGGGGTCTCCAATCTTGGCAACTTTAAGACTTGTGGACTTCAACTCCCAGAATTCCTCAGCCAAGCTGGCTGAGGAACTCTGGGAGTTGAAGTCCACAAGTCTTAAAGTTGCCAAGATTGGAGACCCCTGATCTAGAGGGCATGGGTATTCATAGGGAGAGGCCATTTGGTCCCTCCTGTGAAAATGTAGATTCCAGGTCTGGAATGAGCGAGTGTGGGGTAGGGGCTTGCCTGCCATTAAGTACAATTTTTTTAAAATTTTATTTCTTTATATAATATATGCATTATATTTATAATTCCATTATCCCTCCCAACTCCACTCTCCCCACAGAGTTGAATGTCTTGGATTCTATTCCATTGCATAACCTTATGGGAAGCACAGTAAATATTTCCAGAATAAAAAATGGTATAATATAAAGTTCATAGTATCTAGTACAGAGCTCACCATTTGTGTCACATAGTTATTTTATACAAGTGTAGGCATTCTGTTCCTTCCTCTTAAACATTTAAAAGTTTCTTGATGTGTGAAGAAGCAGCTGTCTTGTTTCATTGATACACGGTACTTATATTCACTGCTTCTGGCCATTTCATGTGCAAGACTAACAGAGGGAAAACATCGTTTAAAGCAGGGGTGTCCAAATTTTTTTGAGTGAGGGCCAAATACAGAAAAATAAGCAAAGGCCCGGGCCACGGGGGGGTGGGGTGTAAAAATTTTTGTACCAGTTCTGTGGGCGTGGCTTATTTTGGGGTGTGGCTTGGTGGTCATGTGACTGGTGGGCATGGCTAACTCCTCATGTGACTGAGTGGATGTGGCTATGGGCATAGAAACCTAAATACATAGAGACCTAAATACTGACAGCGGCTACCAGTAATCCTCGGCTTGCAACCACTCATTTAGCGACCAATACAACAGCACTGAAAAAAGTGACTTACCACCAGTCTTTGCATTTATGACCTTCGCAGCATCCCCAGTTACATCAAAAGTCAAGCTTTTGGCAACCAGCATGTATTTACTGGGGATTTTCCGCCGTCCGTCGCGAACTCTCTTCCCACTGAGGGAGACACAGCAGCCAATGGAGGGACTCCAGGGAGGCCCAGGCGAGGCCCGCACCGCCTCGCAGCCACTCAGGTGTGCCACACAGCTCCCACCCAGGCCAGAAAGGGACGGGCTAACTAGGGGCGAGAGGGCGGCACCGCCCCTCCTCCGAACGCCGAGTGGCGGCGCGGCGGAGCGGCAGGCGCGGCGGCCAATGGGAGCGGGCGAGCTCGGCGCGTCACGGGCCGGCACACGGGCCCGCGGCTGAGGTAAAGCGGAGCGTGTGGCGGCGCGCGGCGCTGCCCGGCGGCACATGGAGGCGATGCCTTGCCGCGACCGGCGTGGTGGGCCCGGCGGGGCAGAGGCCGGGATGCCGGCGGCGGCGGCGGGCCTCGGCAGCTGCGCCGCCGACCCGCCCGGCAGCGGTGACAGCCTGAGCCCGGACAGCAGCAGCAGCAGCGCCCGGCGGCAGCGATGCTGCTGCGCTGGCGGAACGGCTGCTGTGCGGGCGACGGGGCGCCGAGGAGGCCACGGCCACGCGTCGGCGGCGGCAGCGTCACGACTGGCCGGGATCGGCGGCGGCCCAGCTCAAACTCCTGCCCATGGACGACCAGATCCGGGAGCTGCAGACCATCATCCGCGACAAGTAAGCGCCCCTGAGCGCGTGCAGGCGCGCGCCCGGAGAGGATCCGGGCTGGGAAGCAGAGCGCCGCCCGCCTGGCTTCCGGGCTGCAGCCCGCTGGGGACGATGGCGCCGCCCGCCCGCCTCTTCCTCTGTCTGGTGGGCCGGGCTGGAGCCATGGGCGCCCTGGGCGCCCCTACAGCCCAGTGGCGGAATGGCCGCCCGCAGCCCCGGTGGGCGGGATCGCCAGCGGAGCCACCCGCATCTGCAACCGTGTCCACAGAATTTGCTGTGGGCCAATAAAACTGACCGCCGCAGTTGGCCAAGGGGCGTATGGACACCATCGTTTAAAGTAAAGGCCAGAAATCTATGCTTCATACATGCACTGTGGTTTGAACTGAATAAACGTACAGAATGTGACTATAGATGCAAACAAGTTTTCTTCTCCCTTAGATTGGTCTAGTTTGTCACATAAAATGTTTTGGCAGCATGAGCCATGAACCTTGAGGGATTCCTAAGTTCATTACTCATTACCAAACAGATGGTGCAAGGATGTGGGTTTGGCATGAGAAACCCCATTGTCAGCTCTCTACTCAGGGCCAAATTGCATCTTGTTCACACTCCCTTCCCTACTATAAAAATATGCTTAAAGTAGACATTTTTATTTTGAACAACAAGAATCCCAACCCAGTCTTGTATTTTTCTATTGAAAACCTTCAAACAGCACCCTAGGGCCTCATTAACTTCCAGGAGCAGTTTTTCTGCAGACAATGGAAAGAGGTTACATGTCATGGCAGATGGTTGCTTTTTCTTCAAAGTAAAGCCATTCATACTTGAAAGGAATAATGGCATGTCATTTGGTTTGCATTGTAGAGCAAATAATGAAGTCTTACATACAAATAGTAGAATCATTAGAAAAAATTTCATTGGAAGGTTAGAAGATAGCACAAAGTAATTCACTAGCCTGTTGTTGTTTTTTCAAAAGATTGTCAATAATCCAGTACTAGAGAATGTTTGTGCTTGCATTGTGAACGACGGCAGAAGTTCTCTAAGATTTTAGAAATTGATTTTTTAATATCTTTATCTGGAGATGATGTTGGAAGTTTGCACAATACATGGAGGATAGCAACGTAATTTAAAAATGAAATAAATAATAAAATAAATATATTTAGAACCTGGATTGCAAACCTTTTCCCACTTGATCTTAATCATGTGACATAGATTCCCTGAAGATATGTTTTTCCTACCATAGCTCCATGATATTGCTGCCTTCTCATCCTATGGCCGTAAACTTAAGTTGTCCTTGACTGTAGCAGTGTTAATGTAGCATTACCACTTATTCCAACACCTTCCCAGTCTCAATGCATGCAAAATCTGATAGGCTTTGACACGTGATGTAAAGGAATTTAGAGACAATCTTGTGGAAGATATGAAAGAAGGGGCTTGTAGACTACACAATCTGAAGTCTGACGAAAGAAACAAAACTTGAAATAAAGCTGCCTTGATTTTATGTAGTATAAAATGGTACTGTTGTGGTACTCTACGATAGGGGTCTCCAACCTTGGTCCCTTTAAGACTTGCGGACTTCAATTCTCAGAGTTCCCAATTCCCAGAGCAAAGCTGGCTGAGGGACTCTGGGAGTTGAAGTCCACAAGTCTTAAAGGGATCAAGGTTGGAGACCCCTGCTCTACAACAATAAAACACTCTCCTGGAATCTCTACCAATCTTTGTTCCTTGAGGTGATTGACACTCATAACTTCGAAAGAGATCAGGGATTCCACTTGTTTGAAAGATAGGATATGGATCAGCAGTGGAGACAGTATATTTCACAATTTTTTCCATAGAGCATAGAAAAACCCATCACAAGCCCCTCTGTGATGTAAGAATAGTGAAGGGATAGAGAAGTTGAGAAATTATACAGATGAAAGAACAAACAAGAATTATTTTTTCCCCCTTTTCTAAGTAACATGTGAAAGAAAAACCCATACAGCTACTTCAGAAGTCTTTTCAAAACTGATCCAAGGCCTGAATTGAGTCCAATGCAAGAAAATATTATAACAACAATATGACAGTTTTAAAAATAATAGATCATGTGGAGAATTTGGATGTAAAGAACGGCTTTTGATCTTCAACATAATACTATTTTTTATCAATGAAAAGTAAAATGATGTACCCCTTTACTTAGTATATCATTAAATTATGGCATTTACTTGCAGAACCATTTTTCCGTGATTGTATTTAATTCTTCTGTTAGATCCAGCAGGAGAGGCAAACTCCTTATTTATCAGGGAGTGTCATTTGGTAGGGTTTTCTGTTGTAGTGAAATCCAATTTACCCTGACCCTGTGACCTTTCATAAGGTCAGAAAAACCTTGTTTTGTCATTGAGCCTGGAGTCCTGGGTGTATAGCTAAGCCCATATCATAGTATGTTAAATGCTGTTGTTGGCTGGTATTTCTCAGCTGCTGTATATATATATATATATATATATATATATATATATATATATATATATATATATATATATATATATATATATATATATATATATATAATTTTGTTATACCGTTTTTGACTTAAGTATTGTTAGCCACTCAGAATCATATATTGAAATGGACAGCCATATAAATTGAATAAATTCATGAGTCAATCAATCAATTTGCTGTCATAAAAATAATGGTGGAACCCAACTGTAGAAGGAGAATGGACAAATTCACAAAAGCAAAAAGTATTACTTGGAATTTAATGGCTTGTAGGAACTATGCATTTGAGTGGAGCCAGAGAAGGATATGGGTTAAGAAAAACAATGGAAAAATCCTCATGTTGTGTAGCTTTTTTTTTTAAAAAAAATCTGTATTGTACCCAATTGAGGTTTTTTAAAGCAAATTTCCCATTTCTGCTGCATATTTATGTGGGAATGTTTTAAATAAAAGGGGGATTTGAAACACAGAGTAACTTCCTCCCATTTTCCACACTTTAGGATCAGGTTGTCATTCTGCAATGAGACATAAACCAAAAAGGAGGTGGGATCATATAAAAAATATTTATGTATCCTACTGATTCAAGTTCTGTCCCAGCTTATTATGAGGGACACATTTTTCCTTTTGAAAAAATCATGGGAAATTTCTGTTGATATCCTTTGGTATCCTCAACATAGACTTTATAAACAAATGGTTAAGTTTTTAAATTCTTTTGCAATGAACAGGTCATTTGCTTAACCTCAGAATGGTCACGATAAGATCCAGTTGTTTTTGCATGGTCTCTCTGTTTCCTGCATAAACACAACAGTCTTAGTAATGGTCTTTTGCTTTTTAGTTCCTTTGTCTAGACATCAGTTATCCATAAAGCGGTATCAATATTGCATATTGTGCTTATTAAGATCTTGGCTTGAGCTTTTGAGAACTCAGAGCATTTTAATGGCTCCATCTGTGGCATTTTTATGTACGTGCTTACTATACAGCAGAAACAAGTTGGTTTCTTGAAAATTTCTGCATCTCTCTCTAGTTTCTATCCTGTGAACAAAATAATGTTTAGATAATAGAGTTTTAAATTGACTATCATTCAAATGAAGATCTTACACATTCTAAAAACATGTAGAGTATTTGCAAATCCAGCAAAGTCCTTTTACTTATTTTAAAACAGAAATCTATAGGAAACTTCTTTTACTGAGTAAAAGTTTTTATATGCTGACTTTTTCTGTGCCCTCAGAGTAACTCATACCCTGGCCCTGTGACCTTTCATAAGGTCAGAAAAACCTTGTTTTGTCATTGAGCCTGGAGTCCCCTCAAATATTGGAACACTGCAAATACATATATAAAATCAAATACAGCAGTGTATTTGATTTTATATATGTAAGTACTGTATAAGATTTTTTTTCCTTAATGGTAAAAAATAACACAAATTTTTCTTTAACCTAACCAATCTCCAGCAGAAACCTGAAAACTGGAAGACATCTGTTTAAAAGTCAAAGAGAAAAATGAAAAACATAGGAAATTAGACGGGGGAAAATTCTGAAAGGAAACATGAAAAATGGCATGAAGTAATTGGGAAGCACTTGCTCTCTAACCTGCTGATGCTTCTGAATTCTTATTCTCATTCTCCCTCCCTCCTTCCCTCCCTCCTTCCCTCCCCCCCCTCTCTCTTTCTCTTTCAGGGCTCACTAAAAAGTTTGGTTCTGGATTAGGGAGCAGAAATCTATAAAACAGTTTTCCTTTCCTGGACTGATATATTTTCAAATCGTATCAGGATAACAGATAATATAAATGTTATGTTCGGGAAGTAACGAGGCTGGAGACCAGGGTAGTGACAACAGCTCTTTAATATAGGGTGAACCCAGCAACAGGCTGGGGGAAAAACCTCTCCTTTTATACAGTTCTCTTGGAGGCTTCGTCCAATCAGCAACGTGCTGATTTCCCGCTCAAATATTTAAAGGTACAAACATAAATACATAACACTCCTCCCCTCCCAGAAAACACTAGTTCCTATTTACATATCTATTTACATGTTATTTTTCGACGTAGTCACGCAAATAACCTGGGCGTCTCCTAGTTCGTTCTGACCTGCGCGGTTCAGTTCTGGGTGGAGTTTTGAGCTGATCGGAGGGGCTTTTTTCTCCTCCCAGCTCTGTCTCTGGGCCAACGGGCTCTGGATTATTGGCCGACTCTTTTTCTTGGCCATCCGCCTTGGATTAATTTTGAATTTTCCTGCTGTTTCCCTCGGGACCTGATGGCGCCGCTGGAACTCTGGGACCTCAGCTAAGTCTTGCGCCCCCGGTCATTGTCAGCTGTGAATTCAAATTGGTATTGGTCATGATCTGTTTCATTTGGTTCGGTTTGGTCAGTTATTCGCTTCCTTAACTGATCTATGTGGCGCCACACTCGGTTGTCGGTAGCTCTACCACATACGATTTTGGGCGGTTATCTTTATTATTTGTCCTGCGAACCAACTAGGGCCGTCCCCATAGTTTCGGCCCACACCGGTCGCCTATGCTCATTTCCTTGTTTTTCTAGTTCCCCTTGTAACCCTCTGGTGTGTAATGGGATTCAAACGGTCAAGTGGGCACCGGAGTTTCGTCCCATTAGTAATTCGGCTGGGCTTTTCCCGTGGCTGTGCTTGGGGTTCTGTGCTGGACGGCTAGGAAAGTCTATTTTTGTTTGCCAGTCACCTGGCTTGAGCCTGACACGCCTCCTTAGCGCCCGGACGGAACGCCTGCAAGGCCATTCGACGCAGGGTGGAAAGGTGCAGAGAGGCATGTCGGATGCCTTCCTCTGCCAGGTATTCTTCAAACTGGGCTGCCGTGAATTGGGCTCATTGTCGGACACCAGAGTGTCCGCAACCCGTGAGTTGCGAATAGGTGGCGAGGGTTGCGATTACTGCTTCGGCCGTAGTGGATTTCATGAGTATGATCTCCAACCATTTGGAAAATGCATCCACAACCACTAGGAATGTTTGGCCGTGAAAGGGCCAGCAAAATCAATGTGGATTCTTGACCAGGCCCTTGGGGCTTTTCCCATTCTCTGACTGGGGCCGTTGGGGGTAGAGGTCTGGACTCTTGGCAAGCTTGGCATTTCCCTACCCTCTCAGCAATCTCTGCGTCCATGAGTGGCCACCATACGTAGCTTCTAGCTAACCCCTTCATCCTTACGATCCCTGGGTGACCCTCGTGGAGGAGGTCCAACACCTTTCCCTTAACTTATCAGGAATTATTACACGATCACCCCATAACAGGCACCCCTTGAGCCGAGAGCTCATCTCGCTTTTTAACAAATTCTTGAACTGCTCGCCCGCGCAGCGGCCACCCTCTCTGTACCCAACCGAGTCCAGTCCTTATCACAATGTCCCGGTATGATGCCCGAGCCACTTCCTTTGATGTGACTGGGCCAGAGTCCAACGAGTCAATAAGTAGGACGGGCGTCCCCGGAGTGGGGTCTTCGGTCGCCCCAGGTAGTGGGCATCGCTTAACGCGCCTGCATGCCCCACTTCTTTCCTGGTCGATGCTGCAGCTTGTATGAGTAAGCGGCTAAGAATATAGTCCATCGGGTCAAGCGTGGCGAAAGTGCCACAGGCGTTGGCGGTCGCCAGCCAGTATCCCTAGTAGCGGTCTGTGGTCAGTCACGATTTCAAAATTCCGCCCAAAGACATACTCGTGGAATTTTTTGACCCCTGATACAATGGCTAGTGCTTCTTTGTCTAATTGGCTGTAGTTCCTCTCTGGGGAGGACATCGTACTAGAGTAGAACGCTATAGGGGCTTCTGTGCCGTTTGGAAGTCTATGGCTGAGTACAGCCCCACCCCATAAGGGAGGCATCGCAAACCAGCACTAGGGGTAATGAGTCGTGATATTGGATGAGCAGGCTATCACTTGAGAGCAGGTTCTTTACTGCTTCAAAAGCCCTATTTTCTGACTTTCCCAAGACCAAACAGTATTTTTCCTAAGAGCCTATGCAGCGGTTCCAAGAACGGTTGCTTTGTTCTTTAAAAAGACCGCGAAAATTAACCAATCCCAGGAATGCCTGCAGCTCTGCTTTGTTTTTGGGCGCTGGAGCCTTCCTAATTGCCTTAACCTTGCTCTCAGTAGGGTGAATTCTTCTTGTCTATCCGTAGCCCAAGAAATCGACGATTCGACCCCTATCTGACATTTGTTTGTCTTGACTTTTAATCCGCTGTCCGAAAATGCTCAAGACCTTTCTTAACCGCCTCCCCAATTCCTCCATGTTTTCCCTGAAATTAGGACATCATCAAGTAGGAACTACCCTGGGAGCCCCTGCAGTAGTCGTTCCATCAGGTTTTGAACAGCCCTGGTGCCACACTGACCCCAAATTGCAATCGGTGCACTTGAAGGCCCCCTGTGCGCCACAATCGCTTGGGCTTCGCCAGCGGGCGCTACTGGCAGTTGTTGGTAGGCTTGGGCCAAGTCTAACTTTGCAAAGACTTGCCCTTGCCCCAAAGAGTGCAATAAGTGTTGCACCACGGAACCGGTAAGCGCTTTTCTGTAAGGCTTTGTTAAGCCGCCTTGTAGTCAGCGCAAATTCTAATTGACCCGTCCGGTTTGATGGGGTGACGATTGCCTCCCACTTTGCGTGATCGACTGGCACCAAAATCCCTGATTTATGAGCTTATCCAGCTCCTTATCAATTTTTGGTTTTAGGGCAAAGGGACTCTCCTCGCCTTAAGCCTAATGGGGCTACCTGGGGTCTAAGTTGAAGGAAATAGGGGTCCCTTGTACTTGCCCAGGCAGTCCTTGAAGACATCTTCGAACTCGTTAAAGAGAATGTCTTTCAGGTTACAGTCACTTGTAGATGCCAGTCACCCCATGCCCAGGGCACGAAACCAGTCTAGTCCCAACAGACTGGGCAGAGTTCCTTCGACGATCGTGATGGGCAGGGTCTTTTGTGAGGGCCGACTGACTCGGACGGAGGTGGTCCTCGAACAGGGATGCGATTCCCTGGTAGTCGTGGACTCGTAGTCGCTTGTGCTTGCAGGTGGCGCCGCGACGGACGGCAGTGACTTCGCCAAAGTGTCCCAGGACATGATGGTGATCGCTGATCCCGTGTCTACTTCAAGCCTGCACCGCACTCTCTATCTTGGGCTTTGTGAAAATCTTCTTTCCACTTTGGTTGAGGCGCGCCTATAATGACAGTCGTTTGGTTAGACTTCGCGCTTTCTTGTTTGAACCAATCGCGGGCCGCCTTTCCGGTTCCGCTTTGATTGGCCGATTTGAATTTTCGCGGAAGGTTGGGCCGCCTGCAAACCTGAGCTAAGTGTCCTTTCTTCCCACACCGCCGCATGTTGCGCCTTTAAACCTGCAGCGTTGGCGCTGATGTTGCCCTCCGCAGCTTCCGTGACTCGCCACGGTCCTCAATGTCGCTTTCTCGGTCCGGCAGACCCTTCCTCATCCTCGCCTCACCTTCGGATTCGGACTGAATCTCCTCCTGGTGTACTGGCGCTGGCTTTGCGCCGCCTTTGGATTGAAGAGGCTTTTGCAGGGTCTCTGCTGCTTTAGTAGACATTTCGTGTGCTCTGGCTTCGCCCAGAGCGGTGGCTAGTGTCAGGTTGCTCTGGCTAGCAGTCGCCGCCGAGGCGGATGTCCTTGACCTCGGATGAGTTGCTCGAGTAGCACTCGCCCAGGTCTCGTATCCGCAGTCCTTGGACGCCTTCTTAAAGCGGCCATGTAGTCACCGATGGACTCGCCTCCATCTGTCTACGCTCCGAATTCAAACCGCTGCACGTATTTGGACGGCGCCGGTGCGAAATGGTTCTTCAGCAAAGTCTGCAGAGTCGGCCACGATACCGATTGTATCGGCGTTGGCTCTGCCAGGGCTTCCGCAATCTCGATGACCTCCGCCCGCAATGGCTTAAGAAGTAAGCCCTTTGCGGTTATCAGGGATCCTGTAGTTCGTTGGCTTTAGAAAGCTTTCAAACGGGTCATATACGTTCCCCATTTCTCCTTGCCCGGGTTGTACGGTGCGGGTGGCGTGTTTGCCATTTCCGTGTTTCTGCCCTGAGTTTGCTGGGTTCGGAACTATCGTGCTTCAGCTCGGTTCTGGTTCTCCTTAGCCTCGAGATCCCATCCTCGTCGCCAATGTTATGTTCGGGAAGTAACGAGGCTGGAGACCAGGGTAGTGACAACAGCTCTTTAATATAGGGTGAACCCAGCAACAGGCTGGGGGAAAAACCTCTCCTTTTATACAGTTCTCTTGGAGGCTTCGTCCAATCAGCAACGTGCTGATTTCCCGCTCAAATATTTAAAGGTACAAACATAAATACATAACAATAAATGCTTCCAATGTTTTTGGAATTTCATAACATATAGACTTAACCATAGTTTCAAATGGGAAAATGTGACCATCCTAGACCAAGGCAAGTCTAAAAATGCCAGGGAATTTCTAGAAGCCTGGTACTCTGACAAATCAGGCATCAATAGCCACAAAGACATTACCAACATCTATAGACAATCCAAGAGAAACTATCACCCAGCCCAAAAAGGAACAAAAAGACCCAAGCACCTTTCCACCAGCAATCAGCATCCAGATCAGCATAGATTAACTCTAAGGTTAACATCAAACCAACAATTGAGTAAACAATATCCCAATCAAGAAACTGCCAAAGAAGAGAACAGTAAAGAAGCCCAATCAAAGAATCTTTAAGACCACTCCTACCAATATTGACAAGCAAGCCACTCGGTGGGCTGCTGCCAGTTAGGACTGGTTCTGGTGAACCAGTAGTGCTGACGATCAGCTGGCCCCGCCCACCTGCACCCGTTCTATCCTGTCCTATATTTCCTTCTTTCTGGCTCAGCTGATTTGTGCAGAACAGCTGATTTCCGCGCCTCCGCTGTTCTACTTACTGGGGCTGCCTTAGAAGGTAAGCAGCTGAACTTCAAATTGCTGTATTTTGAACACCACATGCAAGCGCGTTAGGCGTGCATGTGAAGCCCGAACTCACAGAACCGGTTGTTAAACCGGTTGCAGCCCACCATTGAAGCCACTAGAATATAAACTGACAGCGACAGCACTCCTCACTAGCACTGATGATGTTACCTAGTTTGGGTAATGAAATGTATGCAAGAAAACAAGCAAGCTCAAAGAGCACCAAGGATCTCCTGCTTCCAAAATTCATCATAGAACTGAACATCTTTGGGGCGGTATTTTATGTTAATGATGGCTCTTAAAGACTGCCTGGACAAAACCCTGCAATTTCCTTGGCAATATTTTGGAAGCAGTTTGCCATTGCAAACGTCGTGGGACTGAGAGAGAATGAATGTCTCAAGGTCACCCAGCTGGCTTTGTGCCTAAGTCACTCAGTCTCTAGCCTGATGCATTAATTACTACACCAAACTATTGGGTGAAAACTGTTGGGAGTTCACATCTCCGACCTTCCTCTGATACTCCCTTATTGTGTTCCATTATGACTGTCACTTCTTGCATTTCTAGATGACAAAAACAAAATGCCACCAGGGAAAAATTTATGAAGCAAATGCTAACTCTCAGACTATTCCACACTCTTTCAAATCCATTTTGATTTCAGAAATGGGACTAAGAGTTCTTTTAAGAAGCTTTCAAAATACATTCTCTCTTATTTCAACATTTTATGCCTGTGCCCAATTCCCTTAAGTATATGGAAACAATTTCCTTAGCTTTATGGCAGGACTTTCAAACTGATAGGCAGTTCAGTGAACTGCTGTTAAGATTTTTTCTGCTAAATGATGGTAACTAAATCCTGAAAAAAAGGTATAAAATATCAGTATAAGTACCGTACTGAAGTATTTTCAGCAAAGAAAACAAATGAAGCTCAGAATAAATTGTACATTATTAGGTTTTGATGGAAGGTGTTAGTCATCAGTACCTTTGAGTAAAAACTCTACAAATCAGAAGCAGAGTGTCTCTACATCTTTTGAATAATGTGGTCATTATAGAGAAATTAATGTGAACCTATATAATTAAAACTCTTTACTGACCTTCTTTTCTGTTAGAGTATGCCCAAAGGAGAAGAGTAAGAATGTAAAAAGATAATAAGCCAGACTGAAGAAACAAAGAGGGTGTCTGTGAAAGAGGACAGAAGGAATAACACAGTCTGCCTCAAACCATTTCTGTATTTCATAAAAACACACTTGTGCATATTATGGAATTGTTCTACAGGAAATCTGCCCTTGGTGAGAAGGTGTCAGCACAATTAATCATTCACATACTTGATTTAAGAAATTCAACAGATTTCCAGGTAGAACATTTAGTTTTAGATGAGGATTTGCCATGACCTTAAGTTTAAATGAAATATCACATAGTATATAAATTGCTCCCCAGTTTGCAGAATTAAGGCATGCCTTCCCTGGAATTATAAACTTACAAAAAATCTGCAGACATAAGAATAGTTTTTTCCCCCCTCAAAGACTCCCCTGAGCCAGGAAGCAAAAAAGGATAAACTTCGAATGTCTATTTATATTTGGGACTATCAGATTTTTGGTGCCTAACCTCCGAAGGAAAAAAGGAGATATCTAAAAAGGCTAACTCTTTGCTTGCTATCATCTAATAGGCATGTGGCAATTCAGATCTGGTAGCCTTACTTATATTATTTATTGTCCACAATTAAAAAGGGGATTTACACGTTTAGACGAGGGACTTCATTCTGACTGTACTAAAGCAAACTCTGAATAAACAAGGTTGGAGGAGAGAGAGTAGGACAATACTGATAGTCCCATTTCTCTATTTTAACTCCTTGTGTATTCTTTGATCTATGTGAATAGGGCAACCGAAATAAAATGCATTCAATTCAACATCCTACACATAGAGTATTAGAGCTGAACTATTATTTCTCTTGGATTTTCCACTCCAGAGTCATTAAATACATAAGACTTCCTCTCTATCATCGGAATGAAGGTTCTAAAGAATAAGCCAACATCCTGCCAATCCAACCAGACTTTAGTATACTGAGTATTGGGCAAGAGATATGGTGACAAAAATTTCTACTGAAATCCACTAGCATACCCCCAAATTTGCAGAATATTTAAAATTTCCCCCTCATTTATATTGGGAGGTAGGGGAAGCTAATGGGAAGGAAAAGCAGAGAGCCACAAATATTTCTCAACTTCACTTTTTGTTTGTGGTTTGACTACAGCCGGAAGAACATTGAAGGTTTGAGTGCCTCCATAATTGGAAACTGATTGCCCCAAAGATTAGATTCCAAGAGAGTGTTAAAGATTTATGGCAGTGGTTCTCAACCTTTATAGTGCTGTGACCCCTTTAATACAATTCCCCATGATGTGGTGACCCCAACCATAAAATTATTTTCATTTTGAATTTATCGCGCCTGAAGCCATATTGGCTAGCGATCTGAACTGCGATTGCCTTGAGGACGGAGGCATTAAAGCGGAGACTCCTCCCCTATTAAGTTTATCGTGCCTGAAGCCAGATTAGAGTGATTGCAGCTGGCTTGAGAGGGAGACATCAGAGCAAAGATTTCTCTCTTTTTTAATTCATCGCGCCTGAAGCCGAATTCAGCTAGGGATTTGAAGAGCCTGCAGCTGGCTTGTGGAGTCAACTGGAAGTCGACTCGCAAGTATACTTCCCATATTTCCGATGGTCTTAGGCGACCCCTGGCAAATCATCATTCGACCCCCAACGGGGTCGCGACCCACAGGTTGAGAACCGCTGATTTATGGCCACGGACAGCTTATAATACTTTTATATATAAAAAAGAGAACATGTATCATTTTATATTTCAAATACTAGTTTATCTAATACAAATTTAGAGTTTTGTAGTTTTTCCGAAGGAGAAAAAAAATCATTTTGTTTTTGACAATTAAGCCATCTGGTGGCTCGAAATATAAATGTGCCATTACATTTTCCCCCAGTCTAACCCACTACATATGTTGGCTTTAGAACCAGAGGTTTCAATACATCTGGAAGGGGCTAATCCTGGAAAGGTGGTGATACAACTAGCAATCTCATAAGCTGCTTTTTTCCCCTTCAGAGTATGTGCAGTCCTAAAGTTGATGCTCATTTTTTTATCTATGCTATTCTGCCTTTGATATGATACGAACAATTTTACTCTGACATCTGATATTAATTCTAACATAAATATGCCTGCTCCAACATACAGTCACTATGAGGCAGACATGCTGTCCTTAGAAATAAACAGAAAATTCAATCCTTTTAACAATTCAATGTGAGAACTTTACTCCGAAAAGGAAGCCCTGTATTTGACTGAAAGATAAAAACAGATGTAATTGCATAACTAAGGACATCTCAGTCTGTATAAAATAAATCCTGTCAGAAATGGAAACCATTTTTCTAGCTTTAATAAACTGCAGTTTGTGAGCGTAGCAATAGCACTTAGACTTATAGAATAGAATAGAATTTATTGGCCAAGTGTGATTGGACACACAAGGAATTTGTTTTGGTGCATATGCTCTCAGTGTACATAAAAGAAAAAGAAAAAAGAAAAGAAAAAAAATACATCAAAGGTACAACATTTACAACACAAATGATGGTCATAGGTTGCAATTTAACCCTTAATGATAGCAACAAAAAGTTACAGTCATACAGTCATAAGTGGAAAGAGATTGGTGATGAAAATGATGAGAAGATTAATAGTAGTGTAGATTTAGTAAATAGTTTGACAGTGTTGAGGGAATTATTTGTTTAGCAGAGTGATGGCCTTCGGGAAAAAACTGTTCTTGTGTCTAGTTGTTCTGGTGTGCAATGCTCTATAGCATCATTTTGATGGTAGGAGTTGAAACATTTTATGTCCAGGATGTGAGGGATCTGTAAATATTTTCATGGCTCTCTTCTTGATTCGTGCAGTATACAGGTCCTCAATGGAAGGCAGGTTGGTAGCAATTATTTTTTCTGCAGTTCTAATTATCCTCTGAAGTCTGTGTCTTTCTTGTTGGGTTGCAGAACCAAACCAGACCGTTATAGAGGTGCAAATGACAGACTCAACAATTCCTCTGTAGAACTGGATCAGTAGCTCCTTGGGCAGTTTGAGCTTTCTGAGTTGGTGCAGAAAGAACATTCTTTGTTGTCCTTTTTTAATGATGTTTTTGATGTTAGCTGTCCATTTTAGATCTTGCGATATGATAGAACCTAGAAATTTGAAGGTTTCTACTGTTGATACTGTGTTGTCAAGTATTGTGAGAGGTGGAAGTATGGAAGGGTTTCTCCTAAAGTCTACCACCATTTCTACAGTTTTTAGTGTGTTCAATTCCAGATTGTTACAGTTGCACCACAAGGCTAGTCGTTCAACCTCACGTCTATATGCGGATTCGTCATTGTGTCGAATGAGACCGATCACAGTTGTGTCGTCTGCGAACTTCAGTAGTTTAACAGATGGATCGTTGAAGATGCAGTCTTTGGTATACAAGAGAAGAGAAGTGGGGAGAGCACACAGCCTTGGGGGGCCCCTGTGCTAATTGTACAGGTATCTGAAGTGATCCCACTTAGCTTTACCTGCTGTTTCCTGTTTGATAGGAAGCTTGTGATCCACTTACAAGTCTGTTCAGGTACTTTTAGTTGGTTTAGCTTAGTTAGAAGAGTGTCTGGAATGATCGTATTGAATGCTGAACTAAAGTCTACAAAGAGGACTCTTACATAGGTTTTTGGAGATCCAAGATGTTGTAAGGTGTAGTGCATATTAACAGCATCATCTGTTGATCTATTTGCTCGGTATGCAAATTGCAAGGGGTCTAACAGTGGATCTGTGATTGTTTTCAAGTAGGAAAGCACTAGCCTTTCAAAGGCTTTCATGACTACAGATGTTAGAGCAACTGGTCTGTAGTCATTCAGTTCCTTGATAGTGGGCTTCTTCGGCACCGGGATGATGGTAGAGCGTTTGAAGCAAGAAGGAACATAGCACATCTCTAGTGATTTATTGAAGATATGGGTGAATATGGGGGCCAATTGGTCAGCACAGACTTTTAAGCAAGAAGGAGTTATCTTGTCTGGGCCTGGAGCTTTTCCTGTCTTTTGTCTGTGAAATAGGTCCTGCACTGCCTTTTCTGTGATCACTAGAGTTTGTGAACCCAATGGGATGAGGTCAGTTGTAGGAGGCTTGGCTGTTGTTGGAGTGTCTGAGATGGGGGTTATGGAGATAGGTGGCTGTAGTTTCCTTTCAAACCTGCAGTAAAACACGTTCAGGTCATCTGCCAGTTGTTGATTTCTTTCAGCCTGGGAGGGAGGTTTGCCATAGCCAGTGATATTTTTAAGAGTTTTCCACATGTTTGCTGGTTCATTTGCTGAAAACTGATACTTTAGCTTTTCAGAGTAGCTTCTTTTTGCTGCTCTGATCTCCCTTGTTAGTACATTTCTGGTTTGATTGTACAGCATTTTATCACCTTTCCTGTAGGCTTCCTGTTTGGAATGACGTAGCTGCTTAAGTTTAGGTGTGAACCAAGGTTTGTTGTTACTGTATATTCGCAAGTTCTTTGTCGGTACACCACTTTACACCACTTTACACCACTTTACAGTCCTCTCTAAGTGGTTTACAGAGTCAGCATATTGCCCCCAACTATCTGGGTCCTCATTTTACCCACCTTAGAAGGATGGAAGGCTGAGTCAACTTTGAGCCTGGTGAGATTTGAATTGCCAAATTGCAGGCAGCCGGCAGTCAGCAGAAGTAGCCTGCAGTACTGCACTCTAACCACTGCGCCACCATGGCTCTTAATATTAGATATATGTTTATTTAGTTGTCAAATTTGTATCCCACCTTATTTATTTGGTTTTATAAGCACTAAACTTTAGAAACAGCATTATTTTTAATTAAAATTGGGAGAATCAGTGGCTTGATGGGCATCGATGAGACGAATGATGTATCTGTGCCACTACAAGATGGTGTGCTTCCCACACAATCGAAATATAATAGTCCTGCCACCAAACATATGGCTCACCATTTTCAAGGTTTGGACATGCCTTATTCGAAACACAAGAACATTTAAATCTTGAAAGCATAAAGTGAGACCAAATCTGCAAAGTTTTGACTTTTTTTCCTTTTTATATTTCCCACACTCTGGCTTGTGAGAAATGGTTTTATCTTCAGTATTTGGAATGGGTCTTATGATTTGGATAATCATCTACAGAAAAGAAAACAACACTACAATTTTTTTTAATTCCCTAGTTAAGGAGGTAATTCACATTAGTGATTTAAAGCATTATCCAGCGGCAGTATTACTGAACTGATGTATAACTATAAAGACAGATTTGATATGTGGCAAAGGCTGGTTTACCCAAATTGCTAGCATGCCTAGTCTCCAGAACTAGATTTCTAGAAGATGTAGAGAAATGTGTAACTTCATTTTCCAAGAATTACATCAATATTTTTTTAGGCGAGACACAAGTATGAGTATTTGGAATATTGTCTCATTAGTCACTAGTCTCATTAATGTCCATCACTCATATAAATTTAAGATAGTCAAATAAATCTAACATACATAAAATTTTGTTATCTGTTGTTTCATCATTGCATTATGTTTAATGTTTCTCAGAGTTGTCAAAAAGGATGAATATACATTATATGTTTTAATAGCATTCTTATTTTCCTAAGTGATATAAATAATTTTGTACACCTCTCATGTAGAAAAAATGCAGCAGAATTCTTAACTAACTTTTGTGGATGTGATGAAAATGGCCATAATAAATTAGATCAATTAAGCTTTTTTGTTATAACCATGGTGTTATATAGTAACTATTTCCAAATGTAGAATGTTGTTTAAATATTTTGCCGCACTAAAGCATTTATTTTCAATGCCAAATCAGTGTATTTCAAATGCAATTTTTTACCAGGTTAGCATGGGATTTGCGTTCAAATGCCTGTTGTATCTCCAATATTTATTGCCATTTGAACTGTATATTCTTAAGGTTTCTGTCAAAATGTTGATGTCTACATCTTAACCATTCGTCAGAAAAGTCCTATACCACCACCAATATGGTGTTTACCAGATAAAGCTTCAAATATCTGTGGGAAGTTCCATGAGCCCCCTGCTGATCAGTTGGAGCTATTGCAAGTAGAGCACACTAGAACTGGGCACAATGGAAAAGTATCTAGTGATCCTTTTAACTGATGGGTGGGAAACTCAATTCATTTCCTGAATGCTATTAAGGCCGTATCTGGTAATGCCTTATATATGAGCATAACTGGTTCTCAAAACATAATGCTTAAGCTAAACATTTCTAGAGTGATGAGCTGTAGAGCAGGAAGGTGTCAGGAAAACATCCTTGAAGGTAGTCATAGTCAAACCTCTTTCCTCTGAATTCTGGCTCACCCGGAATTTTGAGATTGCAGATATATAATGAGTAGTTTCCTGAGGGACTCACCTGCTCTAACATAAGTTATATTGCATGTAATTTGTCTTGCAGCTTGCTTAAACTTAAATTAGTATTTTTTCATCAACCCTAGTTTTTTTTTTTTTGTTTCCAAAAAGTTTTTATTGGTCAAAAAAGGTTTATACAAATACATATCAGGTATGGTAAATTTTCATTTTTCTTATACAAGATAAGAATTTTACTCAAAATTTGAAACACATACAACAGCCATATGGCAAGCAGGTGATACGAAGTAGCTAAGTTTATCAATCTTACATACGCAATAAAGAAGGGTCAAGAATAATCAGAATATCATACAAAGGAGAATAAGGAAAACCAACACAATACCAAATATCATTGTCACTTCCTAGTTTTGGATCTCAGAACTCTGGGTTCAGCCTGACCCAACTCCAGGGCCGCAACAGCGCAGCCGCCTCCCCATGGTCTATAACCTCCCTTCTTCAACTCCTGGGTCATCTAATTCCAGGAGGGCTTTATTCCTCCACGAGGCCGCAGCCTCCGCAATTGTACTAATTTTTTCGTAATGCCCTCCCGGAAAATCATCAATCCTCTGGCATCAGCCATCTGAAGCCTACTCCTTCTGGTACAATTTGCTTGACAAAAGTAATATTTCTTTCTCATTTCACGTACCTGTCTGGGAATCTGCCTCAGAATGGCTATCTCCTGCCCCTATAAGTCAGTGCCCCACTCCTATGTTTTCTAAGAATTTCATCTCGCCTCTTCTCACAAATTTGACATGAACCTCTCTAGGAACTGCATGCGTGCATATTTTGAATTAACTCTATAAACTCGATCCACATCCCAATTCATAAAGTCAACACCTCTCCCAAGAAATTCTCCCAACAGTTTAGTCACAACATCTCTCAAGTCTTCTTGGTCCACTTCTTCCAGATTTTGAAACCTAAGGAAATAAGACATTTTATCCATCTGTAGTCCAAGCACAGCATTGCCTGTCGCCTCCTCTCTTTCTGCACTGCCCGCATCTCACCCTCCAGACCTTCCACTTTCTGCTTGTTTTCTGCTGAGACTTGTTGAGTGTCCTTTAAAATCCTTTTGGATAGTCACAATTTCTGCTCTTATTTCATCCAGTTTCTTGTCCATATTAGATAACTTTTCCAAAATTCTCCATTTCTCCAGCAGTTGGTCTCTGACCTTTGCCATTTAAAAAATTTTTAAAATCCTCAGGCAAGCACAGTATCCTTGTAATTTCCTCCGGATCCACCAGGGGCACTCACAGGAGCAACGAGTCCAGAGTACAGTTAGTCAACCAGGAAGTCAAGGGAAGTGATGTCATCAAGATTCTCATAGTGAAGGCGGAAGCTGGACGCCACCATTGTTCTCAGAGGAGGGGGCCTCAAACCTCCCTCCTAAATTTCTCCATCACCTCTTCTCCAGAGCTCCACAAAACCGTAATCTTGTTATTTTAAGTTCTCCTCTCCAGTGATTCGTGCTCCTTCCAGTCGCAGGGAGAGAAACCCCCGCACTCCGGAGCACTCCACCACATTTGCCGATATCTCCTTCCCTTCTCCCTTCCTCAATTCTTCTCCGTTCCCTGTTCGCCACCAGGCTGCTGCAATTATAAATCCAAAGCCCCGGTGTCACCGGGCACAGCGGCCCAGGCGACGACCAAAGTAATGGCCGCGGCCTGAGGCCTCCGAACCCCTCCGAGCCTAGGACGCGCCAGCATCGGTCCCCCCAGTCCTGTATATCGGCTGGGAGACCCCTGGCGAGCCGTCCGTGCGGCAGGTGTCCTTTTCGGAACACCTGGCCCCTAAGGGCCTCGGAGGCGGCCGGATTCGGACACTGGAGGCAGGAGAGGCACCTCCAGATGTCCGTTGCCGCCGGATACCGGAAGTCGTCTCTCCATCAACCCTAGTTTTTTCAATCTCAAAGAGCCTTAATTTAATTCACGAATTATTTTGAAATTAAATTAAGTTCATGAAACAAAATCTATCCATCCATCTTTCTGACTTATTATTATATTCCATCCATCCTTCCACAATCAGAAAAAAATTCCTGTACAGTATTTTATTTCATTTTAGCCAGACCATTATGTATATTACTGTGGCTGGTTACAATCCACAAAAAGCACCAGCTATTTTATCCTTTGAAGATGCTCTGAAAGCCAAGGAACATTCTGTATTTCTCAAAGCTGAATTAAGATGTTTGGGAACAGTTGATGGTCTTTTTATCTCAGCATTCCATAATAAGACAAAGATCTTCATTGGGATCATTAATCCCTGTTAGTTTAAAGTCTCCCAGAGCTTTCAGAAATCACTTTGATTCTATTCATCTTCAAGAGAAGACTGATCTGATGAATTCCTTACTTTTAAGGGAAGAGTCTGGGACTGCTAATCTAAATCTCATGAAGAAATGGTCTTTCCATGACAAAAATTCAGCCAGTTCGCACCACTTCGGGAGAACCGGTTGTTAACTTTCTGAGCAGTTTGGCAAACTGGTTGTTGGAAGAAATCATTAGGGCAGAGAATCGGTTATTAAATTACTTGAATCCCACCACTGCATGGAATCCTTTCTCCAAATCTAGCCGCCTTCTTTCTCTCCACCAAACCCAATGTATGACCTGCCGTATATGTTGGACTGATAATGGAAAAAAAAAAGATCTTCATCGTTGTCAAAGTGATCAAGTAGGGAAGTGGCTAACATAAAAATTCTGCAATAAAAAGGAAAAAAATGAATGAGATTACAAAAGGAAGAGTCTGTATTAATGCATACTGCGGCCATACAAAAAGCATTTTGTTATTATTCCAGCTTGTGTAAAGGAAGTGACATCTCTCTAGAGAAAATAGATAAATATCTAAACAAAAATTTTTACTGAAGATTACAAAGGAAACAGAGGCAGATTATGAACTGACCTATAATAATAAGGGAAGTTTCTGAAGCTATTTGAAAGGTTAAACCAGGAAAGGTGCCTGGATCGGGAAAGCTTAGATGGATTATCAAGCTTTTATTATAAATGCTTTTTGAGGATGAACCTTTACAACCTTTACAAAACATGATTAATTCTATTCTACAGGGAGGAGAGAAGCCAATATAGCAGTAATAATTAAAGAGGGCCAAGATTTGATTTTAACAAGAAACTATAAGCCTTTGACAACTTGAACTGGGCTTTCTTGTCCAAGATTTTGGAAGAAAGAACTTTGGAAAAAACTTTATAAAATGGGTAAAACTGATTTGAACTTCACAGCATAAATAATTGTTAATGGAAATCTAGCAAAATCCTGTAAGATATAAAATTTAAAAATGTAATTAAATAATTTAATAAGGAAAACAGGTAACAACTGATTTTTTCTGATCACTTTATTATAATGTAAGCTATATGACTGATGATTGTCCAAATAATGTAATGAAGTCATAATATTTAAGCAAATATTTTCATAGTTTTCAACAGGGAATTTGAGTGAATAAGGAGACTAGTTAGCTTAATAGATTCCAAGAGTTTAAAATGATAAATTTCCTGTAAATGGGGAAAGAAAACAGAGCATTGCAGAGCCATAAAATAGGACAAGACATTCACACATAAATCTGACATAAATCTGGCATTATTTTTGAAGTATTTTCAATACTTCATTGGCCCGACACAGGCCAATGTATACATACCAGATCAATTCTAACACATTTGTACAGGTACAGTAAGTCCTCAACTTACAGCCATTTGTTTAATAATGGCTCAGAATTACAATAGTGCTGAAAAAAGTGACAACCCCTACTTGCAATTATCTTTTTTTTAAACAAATATATTTTTATTCTTTACAGATAAATATATTGAATACAGTGTAATTCTCCTGCTGTTCCACTTGCCACGAGACAAAGGTAAAGACAAAATAACACATATACTATTTTAATTTCTGACCATCATATTCTAGTATGTCATTCTAATACATACATAATATCTCTTTCCATGTCCACCTAACCTGATTCTTTCGCATTCCAACCTCGACCTCGTGTTTCTAACCATTGATAGAAACTATCCCATGTAGCATAGTATTCTGTCTATCTTTTATTTTTAGTGTTAGCCTGTCCATTTCTGCACAGACTAGTATATTTACATACTTGAAATTATGCTGCAGTCATCTGATCACAATTTGCAACCTTCCCAGCCAGGCTCCAACAAAGTGAATGGGGGAAGTCAGTTGTTCGCTTAACAACTGTGGTGATTCACGTACTGTGGTAATGCACTAAAAATGGTCATAAAATTGGGTATGGACACATGATGACTTGCTTAAGAAATGCATCACTTAATGACCAAAGTTCCCATCCCAACTGTGGTTGTAAACTGAGGATTACCTATATGCAATATTGTTTCCCAAGGGACCGCAACTTCCAGAATTCCCCAGCCATCATTTAAAGTTCACACACCTTGAGGTTGTTAAGAGTGAGAAAAATGTCATAGATGTACCACAGATGGCAATTCTGTAAATGTACAACCACCGAATTTCAAGGCCATCAAACATCACACTAAGTGTCCATTATATCCCAGGCATATAGAATCATTTATCTCACTAGCAGTAGGACAATTGTGTTGTGCGTGGCTTCACTATTATTTACAGCCAAGATCTTCCCCAAGTTATATCTGCAAAGCTGCCCAAAGCCATTATATCCCCCAAAACCAAAGAAAAAGAGAGTAGAGGCTTTAAAGTTTCCATTTGCCCAAACTGAGAAAAAGCTGCTTTTTCTGATCTTTCCACTTCAGGCCTTGCTACCTACTTGTTCACATTGATTACAATCACAGATCCAGAATTACTAATGTATATTTAAAAATACATAAAACAAAAGTAGACTCTGCTTTTTTGCCAAAGCACTCCTGAGTACAAATGAAATTGAATTTCTCAAGTGAATTAGATATGTAGTGGTGTTTCAAATTTGAGATTGGTCTGCATTAAATAGTTGCAAAGTAAAATTGGACAGAGCTTGATTAGAAAAAGATAATAGATGAAAATGTCTATGTTCTTCATTTCCTGTCTCCACACATATGCCTGCCATATGTTTTCCCTCTAACTCTTGTTTATATCTGCTTTCCCCCACCGAATTTTGGACACTGCATCAGAAAAAAAAGTAGTTGCACAATTGTGAAAGTGGTAGATATGGAATGAGTTTATTCTTTTACAGAAGACATGTTTCCATGCATCTAACACGTTTCCTAGAGATTTTCTTAGTTGAAGGATCCAAACTATCCAAATACTTTCTACTGGAAGTTTATACATGTTATATTTTACTTCCTGGTGGATGAGTAAGGAAAATAACGTTTGGTTTATGTGCTTTCTTCTGTTATGATTTTTGATATCTTACAATGTTCTCCATGGCTCTTTTGCTACTTTTAAAATATTTTATTGCCAGTTGTAGAATCTGGACACCGACCTGGAAACTGCAGGAACCAGAATCTTCCTGTGAGAACAGCAAATGTTTGGATGAACACTTTTTAATGTCATTCTGTTGCAGAAGTATGAAAAAAGAAGAAAGAAAAGGCATTTCAGCCAAAAGATGGCACTGCAAGAACATCCATTCTGCTTTAGATACATCCGAACTGAATCCCGCGTTGTTTTTTCTCACAAAATTGTATGCAGGGACCATATGCTCTGCGTGTGCACCCTGCCATGCTAAACAGCTGCACACATCTATTCCACTTAGTGAGACCAAAAAAAAAAAAGGAGGTTTAGCTGTAATTCCATATTAATTCCATTCAAATAGATGGAAATATTTGTTTAAATGCATTAGTTTGCTTAACCTGGAAAACTGGGAGAGGGCATTTTCATCTCCTACAGAAATTAAAGAATAATTCAATTTGAGTGGGCAGCAGTAGCCAAATAGGTAGGAAGATTGTGGGAGCCTTTGCAAATGACATTGCTGTGATGCAGTGGTGAAATCCAAATTTTTTTACTACCAGTTCTATGGATGTGGCTTGGTGGGTGTGGCAGTGGAAGGATACTGCAAAATCTCCATTCCCACCCCACTCCAGGGGAAGGATACTGCAAAATCCCCATTGCCTCCCCACTCCTGGGGGAAGGATATTGCAAAATCTCCATTCCCACCCCACTCTGGGGCCAGCCAGAGGTGGTATTTTCCAGTTCTCCGAACTACTCAAAATTTCTGCTACTGGTTCTCCAGAACCTGTCAGAACCTGCTGGATTTCACACCTGCTGTGATGCCAACTATATGAAATAAGAATTTCCATTTAATAATTGAGAAAATATTTAAAATCTGGAAGGCAGTAAATGTTTAAAAGATCAAGCCTCTGTTCATCACTACTAGTCCCAAATAATAAATGAGCTGTCTACTTACAAAATTTGTTGCAAACATAACATAGTTTGGAATTTTAATTCCCCAAACTGTATCTGAAATGGGTACGCTAAAGAATAATTTGCTAATGAAAAAAAAATCAAAGAACTAAAATTATGGATTTAATTGAAACTACCTTAAACTATTGATTAATGTCAGAGAAAATTACATCTATATTTATTATTATACACCTTATTATATTACATTTAGATGCTGCCACTTCTAAGGAAAACTAATGTCCAAAAGTGAAACATAAAGTTACATATACATAATACTGTATCTTACTAGATTACATTTACATACTCAAGTTCTGGAAACAATCTTGTTTATTGAGAAAATGGATATCAACAAGTATAAAAGAATATATAAAATTCTTTCTTTGAGTATACAACCAAAATCTGGTAAAAGTGAATCCAATAATTAGCACATCACTTTTCCTTTTTAACCTTTCTTGTATTATAGAACACCAATCTTTCCTAGGTAATTCAAGGTGTTTATGGATTAAGATGTGGAAATATGTAAATGAATAAACTGTAAAAATATATTAGCTAAATGGAAAAATGATATCCATCATGGAGACAAATCTAAGATTTAAGTTTTTAGGATTAAATTGGCTACAACATGAATAAGTCTCATCATTCCTCAAAGAAAAAGTCAACAAAGCAGTTTTACAACATCTCATTGACTTTAAAAAAAAATACTTAAAGCAGAATAAAAATATAAAAGAACAGCATAATGTTGTCTCTCATTAAAAAATTCTGGAATAGAAACTCTAATGCAGTGATGGCTAACCTTTTCCGGACCAAGAGCCCAAAGCACGCGTGTGCCCAACCCCCCAAATGCAATGCACATGCAACCCCCATGCATACGCCCTGCCACATGTGCTCTCCCTAAAATCCAGCAATTTTAGAAAATAGTATTTGGAGAGCTAAATAACCCTGTAGATCCTGTTCTCTAGCAACTACAGGATTATGTTTCTTATAAATGTTCAAGGGGAGAAAATGAAAATATAAAGAAATGTGTTCATAGCAGCTAGCATATCATAGCTCCAATATGGAAGGACACTAGTACCCCAAATTTAGCATGTCAATATTCCAAATGTATAAAAATATGCATGTCTATACACTTTATCATTATTTCTCTTTTTCTTTTCTTTCCTTTTCTTAGTCAACCATTAGAAACTTTACAGTAAACATAATTTAAATTGTTATTTATTAGTTTACTAATTAAAGGTTTGTATTTCTAGTTTTTTTTACTGTAATTTCTTATATACTTACCACAGTAGTGAGTTTCAAATCCTGTCGCTACCGGTTCGCTTGTGGGTGCACGAGTGCTCACATGTGCGATGTTTCTGTGCATGCGCAAAAGGGTCTGGGTGGGTGGGCTGAGCCTCCCACCACTGCCACTGCCAGTACCAGTTCGCCCGATCCAGGGCAAACCAGTAGCAACCCACCACTGACTTATCAGATTTAGCAATAAAATAATTTAGCTTTTTAGCAAGTTAGACCTTTAGTATTTTAAAAATTATATTTGAATTTAAATCTAGAATTAATATTCTCTGCATTATTTCATATTTCATAAAGATAGCAGATTTGCAATCACAAATATTATTGCTTTTTTATTTTAGACTTCAGCATTTTTGCATTTGTGTATATATTGTATTCTAGCTAGCTTTATCCTAAGTCATATAAACTATTCTAGAAGGTTTTTTTAATTATATGAACTTTCTAATTTCAAAGTTTTCCAGAAAAAGAGAAAGCAAAGCCTTTTACAATGACCTACTTAAAAGTATTTGTATGCAAGAGGAAACTTATCCAACTATTGCAAAACTCATATTGAAGCAACATCTTTAGTAGGTAAACTTCATATTTAAACCATGTGTCTGCATTTAAATCCCAGTTGAATGAAATATAGAATCAGACTCTGATGAGTGTTGAAATGTTTTCAGGTTATACCTGGGGACTCACCTGTTGGTTTCTAGAATGGAGAAACATATAAGTAATGGCTGATACCTCAGTCATGAAAATACCCATCTAGTATCTCTAGAATTGAGAACTATCTAATTATATGAGCTGTCGTTTGAGATTATAGCTTCTCCGCACACTGTTGTTTTGAATGTTTTGTTCTCTCTGAGATATGAATTGCACATTCCCAACCACCTAGTCACAGATGTATTATTCAGTTTGTTTATGTGCAACTAAGGCTGGAACTTAGCTTTTTTTAAACCTTTCAAATGAACCATGTGCAAATATAATATATTGAGCTGTGAATTCTTAAGCAAGTGATAATAAACAAAAATCAGACTGAACCGTATATGAAAGGTTCCACTTTTAGAGACAATTTCAATGGAAATGAATGTCCATAGCATCAATAAACTTAATTGCATGGTGACCTGTACTTTATGCCTTATGTAGAGAATTATCTATTTGTGAGGTTATCAGTCCTATTTAAAAGCTGGTGAATTTTCTGATGAATTTCTGTATTAGGTTTTGTCTTTGTGCATATGCATCCAACTTATTTTCCTAAATTATAGGAAATATGTAAGAATATTTGTAGCAGCAGGGCTGAAGCCCTAATATGAAAGATGGAGATCTTAACCTTCCTTTCCTAGGCCTGTTCCATGTCTTGGTATATAGATAAATATTTGTTGGTAGTTACCATTGCCTCCAGCTCTCAGCTTTTAAAACAACTTTGCTTAATGCTTAAATAAATCAAAACAGATAAAAACTTAAAGGCAACATCTTTGCCTCTTTTCCTAGACTTAGTATATTATTTCTTCGCTTAGTTTCAAAAGCCAAAGCCAGTCTTCTCTCGGGAAGAGTTGAGGAAATTTTCTCTGGCTATGTGATCAGGTAACCATCTTTCCTCCGGTAAATGCTGATTCCAAATCTAGGTTTTAGCCAACAGTTGACAGTATGGGTGTCTGAAGATTACTATTTACCACTACATTCTGAAGATATCAGGGAGGAAGAATTTAAGTGGTAGTTCCACACTGACATTTGAACTTTGTCACTGAATCTCCCCATCAACACCTTTTAAGGAAGGGCGATGTAAGCCCTATTCTGAAGTGTCATAGAACAAGAATGTGGGAGAAGGTTATGGAAGTAGTCAGTGGCAGGTATACTAGTTTATTATACCAGAAGGCTGAGATATCTGCCTTATCCATCTGCACATTAAGATCTAAGGTTCTCTGCTTGACCTCATTCCCATTTTCTAGATGCAACATAGATATGGATTGGATAAACCCACAGTGAGTCAGAGAAGTTTTTTTTTTCTTTCAGCTGGGCAAAATGCCTACCCCCATATATTTATTTGAGGTAAAACCTCAAATAGGCCTCAATGAAGAAGTATGCAAGTGCTAACTGAACAAGATTTGAAAGTGAGTGTTGAACTTAGAAATGTAGATTGGATGCTGATTCTGTCAAACAATGCTGTTCAACATATAGCAAAACATAAAAATTTGGCTTTTAACAATTGGATTGCTAAGATTGTATAATTATTCCCCTGAATCTGATTATTGAATTAGCAACTTTTTGTGCCTAAAATTTATAGACTTAGATTTAGAATAACTTTATTGTCACTTTGAATGTACACTAATCGGCATACATTAAAATGAAATTTCGTTGCATACAGCATTCAACTGAAGACTGAAATTTCCAGAAAGTAGAGTAATTAAAAGAAATGTCTAGATCAGTATTTATCAATCTTATCAATTTTAAGATGTATGGACTTGCGGTCTGTTAAAAGCTCAATTTATTTTCAGTATTGGGAAATCTCTAATAAGAATTAATTTATTAAAGCTTCATCTATGGTGCATGTGTAATGATAAAATAATTTATAAAATAAAATAAAATAAGTGAAGGTCACTGTCCAATAGTCCAGCAATTTTGGATAGCCAAACATTCCAAATTCTTCATTTGTAAATAGAAGAGTATCCATTTAACATGATTTGCAAAAAATTATATAATGCTTATGCATATGGTGTAAGCTACTCAGTTTTAATTTAAATTTTAAAATACATCCGCAGACACTAATTTAAGTGTTAATTATGAGTTTGTTCATTCCATGACTTATAATTTTGTTCTGAGATGACTTGAACTTATGTGGAACGTAATTCTATATTGTTTGGCCTGTTTTTCTAGATCAGTATTAGACAACCTGATAACCTACAGAGGTTTTAGCAACATATTCCATAAAATAACTTGCCCAATGATTAAAAATTGTGGAAGCAGCACTTTAAAATTTCATAAGACATTAAGTGCCTATTCTGGATATTTCAGCTAAACCTTTAACAAATATTAAGGTATCAATGGATTGGCATGTGACTATAATTTGTATTTGTATACTTGGTCACCCATCCAGAAAAGACTAGCTTAGCTCAGTAAAGGCAGCTATCGTAAGAACATCTGTGTCAGAGAAAATGATCAAACTAGAGTCAGAAATAGATTGGTTAAATTTATTCATTCATTCATTTGTTGTTTGTTTGATTTATGTACCACCCATCTCATCTAGAGGCACCCCTGGACAGCTTAAAACATTAATCTTGATATCTATGGAGATTCTCAGTCATCCAGGTCATGGTTGTCTCAAAAGTGCTGTTTCAAGAGGCAACTGGGCTTTCTGGTTTTTCTTTGAAAATGTTTCACTTCTCATCCAAGAAGCTTCTTCAGCTCTTGAAAAAGAAAAAAAAGCAGAAAAAGCAGAAAAAGCACCTTTAGAACAACCATAATGTATGACTGAGAATCTTCATTTAGCGATGCAAAGAACTGAGTAAGCTTCTTGGATGAGAAGCGAAATGTCTTCAAAGAAAAACCAGAAAGTCCAGTTGCCTCTTGAAAAAGCACCTTTGGGATTAATATTGATAGGCATTAAAATAATAGAGCAATAAACAACAACAACAATAATAAGCAGAGTTAAAAGATAGGGAGGAGGGGAGCACGAAGTACATGGGGAGATGTGGAGTCTTTTCTTAATCCAATGCTCCAGAATATTCCACCCATGTTGGAGCCCCAAGCCAACTAGAAGAGCCAGGTCTTCAGACCCTTACTGAAGGTTAAAAGGATGTGTGTGGATCTCTGTTTGGGGGGATACAATGTTCCAAAGGGCAGGAGCCAATTTCAAAAGGCTCTTCTTCTGGACCCTGCCAGCCAAAATTCCTTGACTAATGGAGCCCGCATCGTGCCCCTTCTGCTAGCATGGGTGGGATGAGGCAGTTCTTCAGATAGCCTGGATCCATTACAAAATTAATTCAGTTATTTGTGGCTCTAAAACAGGGGCGAAATTCAAAAATTTTCCTTACCGGTTCTGTGGGTGTGGCAGGGGAAGGATATTGCGAAATCTCCATTCCCACCCCACTCTAGGGGAAAGATACTGCAAAGTCCCCATTCCCTCCCCACTCCTGGGGGAAGGATATGTCAAAATCTCCATTCCCACCCCACTCTGGGGCCGGCCAAAGGTGGTATTTGTTGGTTCTCCGAACTGCTCAAAATTTCCACTACCGGTTCTCCAGAACCTGTCAGAACCTGCTGGATTTCACCCCTGCTCTAAAATATATGTGAATGTTATCCATAGATTCCTGATACAATCTGAGACATTAGTAGTAGTATTTTTATTTGGTACATGCTTCTACTATCTAAGCACAGTAACCTGCTTTTTTCCACCATAACACCTCTGCCAATGATGTGAAAATGATAGAATGTACATTATTTATTTATTTATTATTTATTTATTTTATTTAATTTTTATACCGCCCTTCTCCCGAAGGACTCAGGGCGGTGTACAGGCAAAAATAAAACAATACAATATACCGATTAAAATACCCTTTAAAAAACTTATTTAAATTAGCCTAAGATTAAAAATTTTCCATACTAAAAACCCCATTTAAAATTAATAAAATTTCCCCTTAAAACTAATTTAAGCCAGCCCTGCGCGGATAAAAAGATGTGTTTTTAGTTCGCGACGAAATGTCCGAAGGTCAGGTATTTGACGTAAACCCAGGGGAAGCTCATTCCAGAGTGGGCGCCCCACAGAGAAGGCCCTTCCTGGGGCCGCCAGCCGGCATTGTTTGGCGGACGGCACCCTGAGAAGTCCCTCTATGGGAGCGACGGGTCGGTGGGAGGCGTGTGGTAGCAGCAGGCGGTCCCGTAAGTACCCAGGTCCCAAGCCATGGAGCGCTTTAAAGGTCATAACCAACACCTTAAAGTGCACTCGAAAGCCACAGGCAGCCAGTGCAGCCTGCGAGGATCGGTGTTACATGGGAGCTACGTGTAGCTCCTCTATAACCCGCGCAGCTGCATTCTGACTAACTGAAGCCTCCGAGCGCACTTCAAGGGGAGCCCCATGTAGAGAGCATTACAGTAATCCAAGCGAGAGGTAACGAGCGATGAGTGACCGTGCATAAGGCATCCCGATCAAGGAAGGCGAACTGCCGGACCAGGCGGACCTGGTGGAAGGCCCCCTGGAGACGGCCGTCAAATGATCTTCAAACGACAGCCGATCATCCAGGAGGACACCTAAGTTGCGCACCCTATCCTTTGGGGCCAATAACTGCCTCCAACAGCCAGCCGCGGCTGCAGCTGACTGAATCGGGTGCCGGCATCCACAGCCACTCCGCCTTGGAGGGATTAAGCTTGAGCCTGTTTCTCCCCATCCAGACCCGCACGGCTTCCAAGCACCGGACAGCACTTCAACAACTTCATTGGGGTGGTCCGGGTGGAAAAGTACAGCTGGGTGTCATCAGCGCATTGCTGGTATCTCACCCGAAACCACTGATGATCTCACCCAACGGTTTCATGTAGATGTTGAACAGAAGGCGAGAGAATCGACCCTGAGGGACCCCACAAGTGAGGCCCTCGCGGTCGACCTCTGCCCCTGTCAACACCGTCTGCGACCGGTCGGAGAGATAGGAGGAGAACCACCGATATACGGTGCCTCCCACTCCCAATCCCCCAACCGCGCAGCAAGATACCATGGTCGATGGTATCGAACGCCGCTGAGAGGTCTAATAGGACCAGGGCAGAGGAATAACCCTGTCCCGAGCCCTCCAGAGATCATCCACCAATGCGACCAAAGCTGTCTCCGTGCTGTATCCGGGTCGGAAGCCGGACTGGAACGGGTCTAGATAGACGCCTTCATCCAGGTATTGGGGTAGCTGTCGCGCCACGGCATTTTCTACAACCTTCGCAACAAAGCGAAGGTTGGAGACTGGACGATAATTACCCAAAATAGCTGGGTCCAGGAGGGCTTCTTAAGGAGGGTCTCACCACCGCCTCTTTCAAGGCGGCAGGAAAACCCTTCCAACAAAGAAGCGTTGATAATCCTCTGAGCCAGCCTCGTGTCACCTCCTGAGTGGCCAGTACCAGCCAGGAAGGGCACGGGTCCAGTAAACATGTCGTGCCGTGAAGCCTCCCCAACAACCTGTCCACGCCCTCGGAGCCACAGGGTCAAACTCATCCCAAATGGACTCAACAAGACGTGCCTCCTCTCCCTCGCTTGGATCATCCCAAATTCGATCCAGACCGCCCTCAGCTGAGCGATTTTATCGTATAGATAACCGCTAAACTCCTCGGCTCGTCCTGCAAGGGTCATCCCGCACCTCCTGATGTAGGAGAGAGCGGGTGACCAAACAGGGCGGCCGGGCGGTTATCTGCCGACGCAATGAGGGTGGAGGCGAGGAACGCCTCGCTTCCCTCATTGCCACCAGGTAGGTCCTAGAATAGGACCTAACTAGTGTCCGATCAGTTTCGGAGCGACTGGACCTCCAGGTGCTCTCCAGGCGCCTTCTCCGGCGTTTCATCTCCCTCAGCCCCTCGGAGAACCAAGGGGCCGGTCGAGATCTACGCCGGGTCAGAGGCCGCAAAGGCGCCGACACGGTCCAAGGCCCCGCCGCGCCTGTTCCCAGGCCATGACCAGTTCCTCAGTCGTGCCGTGGGCCAGTTCCTCAGGGAATGGCCCAAGCCCGCCAGGAACCTCTCGGGTCCATCAGGCGCCTGGGACGGAACCACCGTATAGGTTCCGCCTCCCGCGGTGGTGAATGGCGGTTCGGAAGTCTAGGCGAAGGAGAAATGATCCGACCATGACATTGGTTCCGTTACTAAATCATCTAATACCAGATCATTTAACCACTGTCCAGAGATATAAAGCAGATCCAGTGTGCCTCCCCGTGCGAGGGGCCATCATTTACTCGAATCAGGTCCAAGGCCGTCATGGAAGCCAAGAACTCCCGAGCTGCCATCGATGACGAGCCAGCTGATGGCAGGTTGAAATCCCCCATGACTATAAATCTGGGGGTCTCAACCGCCACAGCAGCAAGTACCTCCAACAGCTCAGGCAGGGCTGTGGTCACGCAGCAAGGAGCCAGGTACGCGATCACCAAGGCCAACTGATTCCTATAGCCCCACCGCACATAAAGGGATTCACAACCGGCAATCTGAGGAATAGTGGTCTCCCTCGGCTCTAGATCCTCCTTGATAACAACCGCCACCCCCCCACCCCTACCTTGGACCCTCGGCTGATGAAATGCTCGGAAACCTGGAGGGCACATCTCAACAAGGGGGACCCCCCCCTCTGGGCCCAACCAGGTTATGAGGTCATGATACAACCTGCAACCCTTTATACTCACAATCTGACATGATGCAATTCTGTAAGTCACATGGTTTGTATTGAAGAAGTTTAATCATTAGCTTCCGCGCCGCCGCCCCCCAATTTCTGCAGGGATGCTATGGTAATATAAATTTATGGTGAATTTAAAACCTCACTTTCTTGATATAAAATTAATCAATGCTCTGATACTATAATAATTCAAAGAACAGTGTTTTTTGAAGATCAGTGATAACAGGACAAATGTCCAGGTATATGTTTTGGACTAAGGTTTAAACTGCACTTGGACTTGAAGTGGGTTCTTAGACACTTTTACATTATTAAAACAGGGATTGTGTTTTTTCCTAATCCTATTGAGCAAGCAGATTTCCATCCTCCCAACAGAACCTGTCTGTCTCCTTCTTCAACGCACAACTCCTATGCCCATGAACCTTTTTTAAGAGAGTCTTTCAGAGCATATATGAGCCGAGAGAGGACAGCAGAGAAGGGAAGGAATCCATTCTGCTATCAGATGTTCTTTCAGAGATATATTGACATTGTTGGATGCAATCCATAAATATAATGGATTGGATCTAAAGTTAGCCATACTTATTAAAATCAATGAGTTACATGAGTCATGACTAAGGTTCCATTAGTTCCAATAGATCTGCCCTGAATATGATTAGTCCAGATCCAAACGGATGTATTTTTGATGCTGGTTGATTTTGAAAAATATGAAGGGACAAGAAATTCTACTTTGGGTTAAGAGTAGTCTGTTGTTCTTTACACCAGATAAGGATATTGGTCTGTGCTGCCAAAGAAATAATAGCTTGGCTCCAAACATTATGAATGAGAAGGTAAAGTGTTCTGGGAAACCCTGGGCAAAACAGCAGAAGTTTTTTTAAGACAGTAAGTAATATAATAAGAAACATGGTACATAAGCCTGAGATCAGTGGTGGGTTTCAAATTTTCTTACTACCGGTACTGTGGGCGTGGCTTGGTGGGTGTGGCGTAGCTTAGTAGGAATGGCTTTGTGGGCGTGGCAGGGGAAGGATACTGTAAAAATTCCATTCCCACGCCACTCCAGGGAAAGGATACTGTAAAATCTCCATTCCCTCTCCAATCCAGGGGAATGTTACTGCAAAAGCCCCATTTCCTCCCGATCAGCTGGGAATTGGGAGGCAGAGAATAGATGGGGGCGGGGCCAGTCAGAATTTTTACTACTGGTTCTCCGAACTATTCAAAATTTCCGCTACCAGTTCTCCAGAACTGATCAGAACTTGCTGAAACCCACCTCTGCACCTGCTTCTCCCTCCATCTTTTTGACTTACACCCATGCCACACAAATGTCTCTTGGAAGCTACCAAACCTATCAATACAAAATGAGGGAAGGTACCTCAGAGTCCAGGAGTCCTACTGAAGGGCAACTTACCTCTAAGAAGGTATCTTCACTCTGATAACTGACAGTAACTGACACTTTAGTCAGCAGGGATGAAGTCATAAAACTACTAGAATTTCCAGGGAGATGACCCACCTCCCTTATCAAAGGGCACCTGCTCCTCTACCTCTTTGACCTACAACTATGCCACACAAAGGTCTCTCGGAAGCTCCCAAACCAATAACTAAAGTAGCCTGTTTCTCATGTTTTGCACAGAAACCATTGTTCTTTGGATGTAGATTGGCTCCTGCTATAGAAGCTCCACTAAGCACTTCAACACTGCTGCGCAAGCTGAATTTTGCTTTCTAAAGTCAGGGGTTTCTTAGTGTTGCCTCTTAATCATATGGTCCATCTACCTAATACAGTAATATTTTGTTGGCTGAGATGTATATATTCACTACGTATAGAACTTTTCAAGATTTGAAGTCTATTTTCTCATGCACTACAGTTTTGTACTGCTGGAGGTTCTTTTAGTGACAACTTAATAAGTACACCAATCTAGTGTATGTTGAGGACTGTATTTCCCAAATGAGTGGAGCCAGGACTCCGTTTTAGGGATATTCGGGAACTTCTAAAGCAGTAGCCCCAAACCTTTGGTCACTGGGGACCAGTTCTGAGGAAAGAGGGTTTTCTGCGGACCCAAAGGGGCATGGTTTCACATGCTGTCTGCATTCTACAGTTGGAACTTTGCTTCTTTGCACGGCCCTGTTTCTGGCATGCTGTGGCCACCAATCTTCGAACTGGTTGGGGACCCCTGTTCTAGAGAATCAATTATATACCTTCAACATTTAATCTTCCTCAAACTATCCCAATAAATAAATATACACAAAAAATAAGAGGCTGGGAAAAAATGGCCCCATCTACCCTGAAAGCCATAAAAAATATGCCAGCAGAACTCACTTTTTGCATTCCTGCTACGTAGAAGCCATGTTTGGATCCAAGTCTATTTTTCATTTTCTTTATTTGGGAATAATCCAAATACCGAAGATAAAAAATAAGAAAATATATATTTAAGTAAATAAACATACAGTTGTGATATTAATTGGATCTTTATGAATAGGAGTAAATCAGGTTTAATATATTGTTGCTATGCGTCACTAGAGAATTATGGAAGATAGTTATTGCTAACATGGGTGGTTCAGAGTTCAAAGTTAAGAAATCCATCATAAAATCCATGACTGGATTTTACCTCTTTGAACATTCATATGACGCTGCACATAAATGTATGATAGGCTTTGATTATGATGCCATAATTGCCACCTCAGCTATTTTGACACACTACCACCACCATCATGGACACTGATTTGGCCCCAGTGGTTCCCAAATCCTGCCACCAAAATTGGTAAAACAATGACCTGTTATAAAATGTTCATTTGTAATGGAACATTAAATGAATATCAATTTCCTCCGAGTACCTATTTTATTTAAGTATCTTCAAAAATGCAGGGATAAACAGTTTAGATTTTTTAAAATTTGAATTTATATCCCGCCCTTATATCCCTCCGAAGACTCAGGGCGGCTTACATTGTGTTAAGCAATAGTCTTCATCCATTTGTATATTATATACAAAGTCAACTTTATTGCCCCCAACAATCTGGCTCCTCATTTTACCTACCTTATAAAGGATGGAAGGCTGAGTCAACCTTGGGCCTGGTGGGACTTGAACTTGCCGTAATTGCAAGCAGCTGTGTTAATAACAGACTGCTTTAGTCTGTTGAGCCTCCAGAGGCCCTGTATTTTCCCTAAACCTTCCAATGAAAACTTTTTTGAGAAATCCTGAAGCTGGAGATATTCCAGGAGATGGAGAAAAGCCAATGATATTCCAATATTTAAAAAGAGGGAAATGTGGATCAAGGAAACTATAGACCAGTAAACTTGAATTCAACAGAAAATGCTAAAAAACATAAGCAATTGGTATGTGAGCATTTAATAATAAAAAGGTTTATTTTCAGAAGCTAGCATATATATGTGTGTGTGTGTGTGTGTGTGTGTGTACGTGTGTATGTATGTGTGTGTGTGTATATATATATATATATATTTGTTTTCTGAAGTTTTCACAGGTGTTTGTATGTAGGTCTTTGGTTGTTCGGGTTTTCTCCCGTGTAAAATTGGAAATGTCTTGGCAACGTTTCGACGAAGTCTCATTCGTCATCTTCAGGCTTCAGCTTTGTGCTTCTGGGAGCAATGTGTGATCGCAGCTGTTTCTTCCTTTTAACTGCTAGTGGGGGTTTGAACTGATTGGGTGGGAGCTTGGCTGTGCTCTGATTGGATGGGGGGGGTTTTGTGCTCTGATTGGCTGGGGGTGTGTCCTGTTTGGGTGGGGGCTTGGTTGTGCTCAATTTAGTCTGTGTTGCAGGGGGATTTGAGCTGGTGAGCTGCATAGCTGTTGTTTGGCTTTGTGGTGGTGCTACATCTTCATAGTGGGTGTCAGTCTGCTGCATGTATGGATTGGAGGGGTTTGAAATGGCTAATGTTGCAGCTGCGGTCTGGCTTCTGGTCCTTGGTCATGCTTCATGATCAGTGTGGGTTTGGGTCTGCTTTCTGGGTGGATGTGCGGTGGTGACATCCTGTGTGGACCTCGTGAGTGTGGGTCTGGTGTCATTCCTCGTGTTAGGGACTCGTTTGTCAATAAGGGCGGGTTTCCAAATGGCTGGTAGGCGGGAGGTATCATCTCGTTTGTTCATGCTGTGTGGGCGTTTTTCTATCTCAATGGCTTCTCTGATTATTCTGTATCCAATCCATCCTCCATCCAATCAGAGCACAGCCAAGCTCCCACCCAATCAGTTCAAACCCCCACTAGCAGTTAAAAGGAAGAAACAGCTGCGATCACACATTGCTCCCAGAAGCACGAAGCTGAAGCCTGAAGATGACGAATGAGACTTCGTCGAAACGTCGCCAAGACACTTCCAATTTTACACGCGAGAAAACCCGAACAACCAAAGACCTATATACAAACACCCGTGAAAACCTCAGAAAACAAATATATATATATATATATATATATATATATATATATATATGTATATGTATATGTATATGTATATGTATATGTATATGTATATGTATATGTATATGTATATGTATATATATATATATATATTTAAAGTCATGCCAGACAAATCTAATATCTTTCTTAGGGAATGTGACTAGGTTAGTGGACCAAAAGAATTCTACAGCTATAATGTACTCAGACATTATTAAGGCATTTGATAAAGTAGATATTCTCCATCTTGATAAGATAGAATAATGTTGGATGGATGGTACTGTTACTAGGTGGATCTATGTCTATGTGAAGGGAGGCATGTAACATCTCAGAGTTCTTCACTGAACCCAGTATTTTTCAACACTTTCTAAATAAATGATTTAGATGAGGGAATAGAAAGGATGCTCATAAAATTTGCAGATGACAGAAGGGGGAAATTGCTAATGTCCCAGAAGAAGGCTCAAGTTTCAAAAGGATCTTAACATTCTTAAACATCAGCCCTATACAACAGCATGTTGTTCAATGGTGAGAAACATTAAGGCCATGGATTTAGGCAGGAAGAACAAGATGCACAGGTGCAAAGTACTGTAGGTTGCACCTATCTTATCAGTAAAAAGGATCTGGGAGACTTGTTGAGCCACAGTTTAAATATGAGCCAGCGATGAGCCATGACTGCCTAGAGAGACAACGCAGAGTATAGTGTAAATGTTACTGGAAGTGATACTATCCTTCTTTGCTGCTCTCAGACTCATCCAGAGTACCGTGTCCAGTTCTGGCTATTACAATATAGAAAATACACACTGAGGAAAACAAAATACTGCCGAGAAGAGTGATAAGGATGGTAAGCAATTGGAACCAAATCCTATGAAGAGCTATTGATGGAACTTGTTACGTTTAACCTAAAGAAGAGAACGCTGAAAGGAGACATTATAACAGTCTTCCAATATATGAGAGAATGTCAGAGAGCAGCGGATATGGATTTATTTTCTAAAACACCTGAGGATAAGTCAAGAACCAGTGGGTGGAAGCTTAATAAAGTATGATCCAAACTTGAAATGAGGAATTTTATCATTGTGAACATTAATAAATAGTCTGAAGCCACGAGGAGTGTTTTCAAGGATAATTTGAGCAGCCATTTGTCTGGGATGTTATGGGCCTTCCTGCAGTGGGCAGAGGATTGGGTTAGATTATCTCCACCATCCTTTCCAAAACTATGATTCTATGCTATCATCTAACTACCAAGCTCCATGTTCTTCGAGAGTAAAAATACTTTTACGGTAAGGTTGTCTACAAGTCGTCCTTGACTTACAGCTGTAATGGAGCCTGCCCCTTAAGGTCATGAGAGTCATAAAATGGATCATCCACATAACCGACCCAGTTTTACAACCATTTTTGCAGCAGCCATAAAGTGACTGCTACAGTTGTAAGTAAACCCATTGTTCAGTATTGGCTGGCTTTGCCAAAAACTGGAAGTAAATATTGGGTTTTGGCAAAAATGTCATAAAATGTGGACACTGCAGACATAGCTGTAAATGTGGGCTGGCTACCTAGCACCTGTAATATCATGTGACTGCAGGGGCTGTCAAAACTTCAGAACCAGGTCATAAGAACCCTGGGAAGTTCCATCATAACTTTGAAATTGGTAATAAATTGAGGACTACCTGTATTCTGTTTCGAAGAATCAACATAAGAGCTCATCCAATAAATTCAGTACAAGAGGCATATGGATTAATGTTAATTCTTGATAATTTACTAATTTGAGGGCTAACTAAAGCATTACAGGCAATAATCAAACCACTTGTTGGCTGATTCAGTCCAAGTTCTTTATTAGTCAGTAAGAGTCTCCTTTGTGCAGATTAACTACATAAACCAACAAAGAAATGTAGGGCTTCAGACCAAGTTGTTTTTAAATAACATGACTCCAAGTTTATGCTGCAATGATTTCTGGGAGCAGTTTAGAAGAAAACATTGTTCATGTATATAAATACACAAACGCCCAAATAATTAGTTCATTTAATGAATGCTATTCTCTGTGTGGCTTTTTCATCTGACAAAGATCCTCCCAGCTCTGTCAGATGCTTTCATCTTCATTTGCCGTCTTTTTCTTCCTTGAGAAATTTACTGTAAATTGAGAAGGGGAGGGAAATCCTGGCTTTGGTGTTTAATTGATTTCTTTGCTTTTTCCTATGTTTTTAAAACATTTTTTGACTTTTCTTGCTTCTACTGTTCAAAACGTGGCCAACTTGCCTCTGCATTTGAGGCCTTGGGATGGCTCATTTACCTGTGTTTTCCCTGCTTTTCCTGGCTCAGTCTAAGTTATTACTGTCTCGGCAAGAGACTTGGGGGACTCTCCTTGGGCTAAGCAGAGTCAAGCTTGGATAATACTTTGATGGAATTCTTCTGGAAAAAGATCAGGACCTTAGCCTGGGCTGGAAACTTGGAAAACACCCCGGAAGAAAGCTGGAAGAAAGCTAAAGGCAATCTAAGTCAGAACTGTGGGCAAGGACTGTCATCTGGACTCCAACTCTAGTCTAGGGACATCTATGGAGATTCCCAGTCATCCAGGCCATGGTTGTCCCAAAGGTCCTTTTTCAAGAGACAACTGGACTTTCTAGTTTTTCTTTAAAGACATTTCGCTTCTCATTCAAGAAGCTTCTTTAGCTCTGACTGGATAGTGGTGAAATCCAATTTTTTTTACTACAAGTTCTGTAGGCGTAGCTTGGTGGGCATGGCAAGGGAAGGATACTGCAAAATCCCCATTCCCTTCTCAATCCTGGGGGAAGGATATTGCAAAATCTCCCTCCCCCCCGCCCCAGCCAGAGGTGGTATTTGCTAGTTCTCTGAACTACTCAAAATTTTTGCTACCGGTTCTCCAGATTCTGTCAGAACCTGCTGGATTTCACTTCTGGACTAGATGGTGAGGGAATGGAAAGATTTATCTAGTCTAGGGAGCTTCATCACGGCCCCCGGCAGCTACCTCCGGTTCTACCTCTCCTTCAGGAAGGCGCAAGAAGAAAACACACGATCCCGAATTGGATTTCCCTTCCTTGACAGCAAGAGGCAAGAAAGGGAGACCATGTGGCAGCTTCGGCTGCTGCTCCTTGCAACTTGCGCGGTGTCTCTGATAGGCCATTGGGCCAGTCTCTGCTGCCGGGTTGTTTTTTTTGTCCCTCCCCCCACCTTTTCCTCTTTTAGTGGCCATAGGGAGACGGGAAATGATCCCGATGGGAGAACGTAGACGATTCAAGGACTGAACAGAGAACTTCGCTAACATAACAGTTGATCTGCGGCCGGTTCCCGCCAGGATATAACCAAGTCTTTTGGTCCTAGCCCCGAAGAGCCTCGAGTTAAGTCCCTCCACAGCGCCGGGACGGCACTGGCTCAGGCGGGAGGTGAACTCCGCTTGCCTCCGTAGCAGGAGGAATCCCAGACTTTTTCCTCCGTATCTTGCTATTGGTCAGGATAAGCCAGACAGCCCCGTCCGGCGGGCCGCCCACTCGAGCGAGGCGGGGCCACGCTCAATTTCATTGAGGTGGAGAAAAGTAGTCGCGGCGTCGGGCGGGAGCTTCGCAGCGAGGAAGGCGAGCTCTCCTGGCCCCGGTGGCTCAGGGTGCGTTCGCTGCTCGGCACCTTCGGACGCTTCCCGCGATGCCTCCTGCCTAATTCTTGGGAAGACTTTGGGGACGCCTCGCCCGGAGCGCGCGGCTGCCGTCCCGAGTTCTGTACTAGGCGGCTCTTCTTACGGCCGGGAATCTCTCTGGCTCCATCCCGGGTGGACGCGGCCGGCTACTATCATGCGCCCCTTCGGACGGCTGGAATAGCGAAAGGCAGCCGTCGGCACCCAGCCCCCGCTGCCAATGCCGGCCAGGGCAAAATGGTTGTCAAGTGAAAAAACTTCTTTTTTCAAAAAAAAGAAAGAAAGACTCGCTTTGCTGCACAAACGAAGCGCTTTGATTGAAAACTTCGATTGGCTTCGGCAGTTGTTGGGGATTTGACTCTCTCTTCTTTTGAGGGGTTTTTAAGCCGAAGCCCGAGGGACAGGCGTCTTTGCTCTAGCCCTGAAGGAGAGCGGACCCAAGAAAGTTGCCGGTGCCGATTGACATTGCAAGCGGACGGCTGTCTTTCGTTTCTCTAAGGCTCCTCTTGGTCCGATCTCCTAGCGATGGCCACGGAAGTGGTGTGTGGACTAATCTTCAGATTGCTCCTTCCCATCTGTCTAGTCACTGGTAGGTGAAGTTTGACTTGCGTGGTTATGAATTGTGTGGCTCGACTTTTTTCTTTCTTTCTAGAAACAGGTTTCCTTGGTATAACCGGGACACGTCGTGCACTTTGGAATTGGTTCTCTGTAAAAATAGGGCACCTTTTGCTTTCTGCCGAAGAATGGGATCTACTGTATTTCCCTTCAAGAGATTGTGGGTATACGGAGGGAATGGCTTCATATGTAGCCTTAAGTTCTTTTTTAAAAAAACTTTCCAAATGATTTTGACTTATCTGATGTACATGGAATTAAATGGACATTTAATTCACGTTCAGAATTCATATTAGTTTTACGTTCCTCTGTTGAAAAAGTAAACTTTTATTAAGTTAAATATACATGCTTTCAGGCAAATGGGTAAAGATTATATTGGCTCTGTTGGCACTGTATCTATAAGCAGGCATTGACAATACAGTCACCTACATAATTTTTTCAGAGATAAATACATTAACTGTGTATTAGCCCAGATGAGTAGAGAGGATTGCAACCTAAATCTGCATAAAGATTTCACATTATTTGTTGACTTGTGTTGCAGTGTATGTAGATCTGGGCAATTTCTAATGAAGCAGGCATGGAAGAAGCCTCTAAATAAATACATTTGTAGGACAATATCCCCCATTGATTCAAACAGAACATAATTGTTTAATAGAATAGAATAGAATAGAATTTTTATTGGCCAAGTGTGATTGGACACACAAGGAATTTGTCTTGGTGCATATGCTCTCAGTGTACATAAAAGAAAAGATATGTGCAATTGAGAAAATATTCTTAGATGGAATACATATTTAAAAGTTTTATTTTGTTTAATTGAAAATTTACTTAAAAAAAAACAACTAGACATATATTAGAGAATGAAATATATTTTTCCTATCTCCATTAATTTGTATGATAATTGCAATTATTTTAGCTAATAGGTCATTAATTGTGGATGACAGTAATTTGTGCCTGAACTTTGGAGAAACAGGAAATGGAATGAATGAATGAATAGTTTTAGATTTTTAGGTTGCAGCACACTTGATATGCAGTAATCCTATTCAATTCAATCCTTTGCAGTAAATATTTTTAGGATTACTGTAAAGTGTGTGCCAAACTATAAATTCTGTGTTAGAGCAAATAAATCAGTCTGTTGGATCCAGCTACTATATTAATTTATTAAATAACTGTTTATTTCATCTACTAATTGTTAAGTTAAATTGAAAAACCATTGCTTTTAGGTATAGCTTCACATTCAGCTACAGCTTCACATGTGGAATGCTTTTGTTTATTGGAAATTAGGTTGAAATCAGTTTCTTATGTTTGGTTTTTATTTATAGTTTATGTCTCAAGATATTTGTCGGTTTATTAGTGGCTTGGCTTAAAAGTTGTGTGGGTACATTCCACAAACCTGGAACTTGTAATTATAAATCCAGTTTAGATTCTCTGTTCTGTTTCGAAGTGTTGGTGTCTTAGATATATTGCCTACATGATTTGGAGACAGTACTAAATTACTTTGAAACAAAACAGAGTACCTAAACCTTTTCAGAAAATGTTTTGGCACAAATTTCTCTGCCAACAAAAATACTACTGTATTAGGTGGATAGACCATATGATTAAGAGGCAACACTAAGAAATGTTGGTTGGAAAATCTATACAACTCACTGAAAGTTGTCTTCTGTGAGCTGAAGAACATATTTCATGTACAAAAACATGTAACAATTATGGGACTACCATTGAACGTAAGGGTATTTTTTTCTAGTGGATGATCTAAAGTTACATATCAAGAGAACTAATTCTAGCTTTTTTAGTTCAACATCCTCAATATCTTTCATTTCATTTTATTATTTATGTATCTAATTTGTGTAGCTGCACCTCTCATAAGCAAGTGACTATGGGTGTCATACAATGGTTTGATTCTACACAGGGTCACAAAGTGGAGGTTAAACTTCCTGAGCAGATAAGATTAATATAGTAATCTGCATGCTCTAGACAAGGGTAGAATTTGGAAATGGCACCACATATCATTGACTTTTCATTATTTGAGAATCCTAAAATAGAACAGGACAGTGAGAACTATACTGAAAATCACATAGTTTCCCCTTTTTATAACAATAATGACAACTTTAGTGCAAAGATGACTAAACTCAAACCTCAATCATCTACTTTCCTAACATAGTTTGGTCAGTAGCTGAGTTCCTACATCAATTTAAGCCATAACGTTGTACTTGATAGTTTCAGCTTTGCTTATTTTATGAAGCCAGCTATTAAGATTTGGGAATCACAAATAGCAATTATGAATAAACTGCGTTTCTGTAGATAGTTAAACTAATTATGATTAAACAAATCATAGTACAGTGAGTGAAACGCCAGTTAAGAGGGCAACTTTGTTCTTATCTACCTTCAATATTACCCAGGCACGGTAGTAATTAAGCAGTTGGACACTAGATGAATGCAAGATCTTTGTCAGCCTTCTGTGTAGTGAGAAAATGAACTAGTGTGCTGTCTGATCTTCAGAGAGCTCAGGATCTCTGTCTAACATAGAAGTAATCTGCCTGTGCGGCACTGTTATGTTACAAAAGCTTTTTCCTCTTTCTTAAATGGAAGGGACTGTGAGCAACACAAGTACTTCATGGTTCAAGCATGAAGAATCATTTGAGACAAAAGTATGCTTAAGAATGATTTAGCGTATCCTTAAAGCCGAGCATCTTCCGTAATCTATGCCTACATCCTCTTCTGCTTCAGATTAAGAGATTGCAAACCTTGATATTCTGGATTTCATTACAGCTTTCTTAATTCTGTTCACTTATGGAACTCATCCCATATATTAAGGGCTTTCAGCATTTTAAGCAGCCCGATGAGCTTGTCAAGGCTGATGCCTAGGTTGCAGTGCTTTTATGCTCCACAAGTACCTCTAAATCAACATATTTCAGATTTTCTCGTAACTCATAAGAATTGGAAGCTGTCCAGAGCTGCCCACTCGTAGGATTGGTCTTAATTATGATGGTTGCTATATTTATTATCTGGGAAATATTGTAGCTGAAGCCCCACAGACTTCATTCACCTTGAAAAAAGTAGTTTACCTCCCATGTCCTTTCTTTTATAATAGAGGATTTGTAACATTGGACCATTTTGAATAACCTCAAAATGACCCTTTCCACTTCCTTTTTGACACTTTCCCATCATTTTTTGAAAATACTGATTTGTTATGTTTTACTTACAAATAAATCAGTACAATTGTTGGTATCTTTGAACTATGCCAGTGATAAAAGATTTTTTTCCCTACTGTCTGGCTACTATGAAGTGTAGCCCCTTGCGAATTTTATAGATAGATATACAGGTTACTGTAAAGCAGGACCTGAGTCTATAAACTTTGGACGGTCCAGGAAGTGTTTTCCCTTTGTGTAACTTATTGATGTTCTCATGACTATTTATCTAGTTCTTAACTTAGTTCTGTAGTTACACATTCTTGAGGGTGGAGTGGGAAGATGGGAAATAATAATTCTTTTCAGGTGAATATACTGTCATTTTCTACCATGTAATTCAGCCTGCAGGATATTTCAAGATATGATTTACATCTACTTGTCTGCTCAGGCTTTTTGAGTAGTTCAAGAAGAATAAATAGAAAATGCAAGAATATTTGTAAATGCAAATTTATTCCTAGATTTCTGCACAGTGATAAATATGTCCAGCTTGTTGATGCGGACTTTCATTGTGAAAATTTCTTCTCAAAAGGTTCCTGGGAGTCTCTAAATCTGTTCTCATAAGAATCCTGTTGATTACCATTGCTTTTCTTAATGCGTACAACTTTGATATGTTATTACATATTGATCTTTTACCTTAATGAGAAAGAGATGAGTAGCTTTTTCACATGATAAGCAGAGGCAGCTGTCTATTCTGCACAATGACAGATGCATCACAACATTTAAACTTCAAGCTGTATTTATGCATCAAATTGTAAATGATATTTAGTTTTACAGCTGCACGTCAAATATATGGCAATTCAATCTGCATCGTAGATCAGGCCAACATTTATATATTATAATAATTTAATCCAACTATCATTATGGAAAATGACGTATTTTAAGGCTTGTTACACTATAAAAAAGTCTTAAGTTGCTCCATAAGATTTGGAATTGAGTTTCTAAGATATTGTGTGTTTATAAAGGTTTCTTCTGGAGACCTAATTGTTGCTTTTTTTTTTAAGAAAGCGAATTGATATTTTCTTACTATAAATGCAGTTTCATTCTAATGACCATTTTACAACTGACCTGAGAGCCAGTTTGGTGTAGTGGTTAAGGCATCAGGATAGAAACCAGGAGACTATAAGTTCTAGTTCTGCTTTAGGTACAGAGCCAGCTGGGTGACCTAGGACCAGTCATTATCTCTCAGCTGTAAAAAGAAGCCAATGGCAAAACCAAATCTTGCCAAGAAAACTGCAGGAACTAGTCCTGGCAGTCACCCTAACTAGATGGCACAAAAAACAAAAGAACTCCTTTTGATCTGGTGTAAGAAGTTGAAAATGTCACATTAGGAGATAACATTTAAAGATCAACCCTGGATATATGCTGTGATAAAGGTTACTGATTTATTACTTCAATTTAACATTGTTGGTTAACGAATAGATGCAAATTTCTATTATAGCTATATTGTCTGTGAAAAAAACATGCTTGTAAGCTAGGAAATGGATAACAAGATGACAGGAGAATAGCCAATTTTCTGTTATTTTGAGCTTTGTCAGATGTAAGAAAGAGATGTTTTCACTTGTGGTTGACTTATGGATCATTGGTCTGAGGAAAACTTGAACAGAATTTTGTTAGGCATATTTTATATTGGAATCATTGGATTTTTAAAAAAGATTAAGGAATCTGGCTTGTTTAAACATTTATGAGAGGAATTTTGGAGATCCTGAAATTTGCAGCGAACAATGTTAATTTTTTGTTAGTTGCGAAGTCGTGTCCGACCCATCGTGACCCCATGGAAAACATTCCTCCAGGCCTTCCTGTCCTCTACCATCCTCTGGAGTCCATTTAAACTCATGCCTACTGCTTCAGTGACTCCATCCAGCCACCTCGTTCTCTGTCGTCCCCTTCTTCTTTTGCCCTCAATCTTTCCCAGCATTAGGCTCTTCTCCAGTGTGTCCTTCCTTCTCATTAGGTGGCCAAAGTATTTCAGTTTCATCTTCAGGATCTGGCCTTCTAAAGAGCAGTCAGAGTTGATCTCCTCTAGAACTGACTTGTTTGTTTTCCTTGCAGTCCAAGAGACTCGCAGGTGTCTTCTCCAGTTCAAAGGCCTCAATTCTTTGGCGCTCAGCCTTTCTTATGGTCCAACCTTCACAGCCATACATTGCAACTGGGAAAACCATAGCTTTGACTATACGCACTTTGGTTGGCAGGGTGATGTCTCTGCTTTTTAGTACGCTGTCTAGATTTGCCATAGCTTTCCTCCCCAGGAGCAAGCGTCTTTTAATTTCTTGGCTGCAGTCCCCATCTGCAGTAATCTTGGAGCCCAGGAAAATAAAATCTGTCACTACCTCCATTTCTTCACCATCTATCTGCCAGGAATTGAAAGGGACGGATGCCATGATTTTAGTTTTCTTAATGTTGAGTTTCAAGCCAACTTTTGCACTCTCCTCCTTCACCCGCATCAAGAGACTCTTTAGTTCCTCTTTGCTTTCTGCCATTAGAGTGGTATCATCTGCATATCTGAGGTTGTTGATATTTCTTCCGGCAATCTTAATTCCAATTTTTGATTCATCTAGCCCCGCCTTTCTCATGATGTGTTCTGCATACAAGTTAAATAGGCCTTGCCGGACTCCTTTCCCAATTTTGAGCCAATCAGTGGTTCCGTGTCCAGTTCTCACTGTGGCTTCTTGACCCACATACAGGTTTCTCAAGAGACAAATAAGATGGTCTGGTACTCCCATCTCTTTAAGAACTTGCCACAATTTGTTGTGAACCACACAATCAAAGGCTTTAGCATAGTCAGTGAAGCAGAAGTAGATGTTTTTCTGGAACTCCCTAGCTTTCTCCATGATCCAGCGTATGTTGGCAATTTGATCTCTAGTTTCTCTGCCTCTACGAAATCCTGCCTGTACTTCTGGTAGTTCTCGATCCACATATTGCTGGAGCCTAGCTTGTAGGATTTTAAGCATAACCTTACTATTATATATATATAGTATATATATATTATATATATATATATAATATATATATATATACATATAATATACTATATACTATATATACTATATATATATACACACACACACACACACACACTATAATATATATATATATATATATATATATATATATATATCTATATATATATATATAATATATATATATATATATATATTATATATATATAATAATATATATAATATATAATATATATATATATATATACTATATATACTATATACCTTACATAACCTTACTTACTAAACAAAAAAAACAACAATGTTAATTAGAGGGACACTAAAGTTCCCTTCAGTTCCTTGAAGAAAGGAAAAACAATAAGAATAATCTCTTTTATCATAAGAGATAAGATATTGCTGTTTGAATTATTTCAGGGTTTTTTTCCAGAATGATGTCCTCTTTTGATCTGTTCCATAATGCTTGGAACAATTTTGTATGGCTTGTTCTACTGCAGGATTGCAACATCCCTGTTGAGGTGGTGGGTCTTGTAAAAATGAAATGTTTACTGATTTATTCTCGACATATTTGATATTTCTTTCCATCATCTTAAAATTATTAATTTTGTAGTAATTTTGTAGTGCAGAGCATGTGTCTATGATGGTTTCGAATATATAAATTAGTTTGGCTTAGAAAATAAACTTAGTTAAAGACTCATTTTTTTCAGATGTGGATCACAGAATGAGATACGAATATCATGACAAAAAAAATCCTCAACACTAAAAATCTAGTGATAGAAGCCAGTTCCATATCAATGCCAAATGTGTATGTCGTTTAAACCAGTATTTTGCTTATGCTATCTGTGTATTTAATCCATGATGAACTGATCTGAACTAGTCTTTTAAACAACCCAACAAGAACAACATAAATCTTGTCAACATTTTGCTTAATTTATGTATTATCTTGAGCATACTAATTATTGGTTGTATCATCTTATGGCACAAATAAAGAGAACATTTTAGAAGCAAAGACACAGTGTTTGGATGTAGTCAACATACTTTTTGAGCCTCAAAATGATTTGCTTAGATCAGCCTTTCTCCAGCTGGGTCTCTTTCAGATATGTTTGGCACACTTATTCAGTACATAAAATACATAACAACATGCCATTTTGGCATCCGCTTTAGGTTGAAGAAATCCTAGCTGATTTAACTTCTTGCTTCCGACGTAAAATAAAATGGCAGATGTCTTCATCAATTAATTTCAGAAAAATCTTCATGGGAGAAAGATTTACTAAATTATAGTTTGGCTCTCTGTGTGCGGAATTTAATAAAAGTAGAAACTGGAAATTGCTAATGAGAATGGTAGCTGGTATGCAAGCAGCCGAAAGTTACACACATTGTTTGGTTTCTATATAAGGAGAAAAAAAAGCCTAATATATTTTCTTGGGATGAAATCCCAAAGGGATTTAAAATGAATAAACTTTAATTGGATGATGAGCCAAATATCCATCCAAATTAGTTCGTATTGGGTGTCATGGCAAATTATGAATATTGAGGACATTTTGAGAGGAAAATGGCGTATGCTTTTATCCTAGTGCAGTGTGAAGATAGTCACATATTAATTAAGATAATCAAATTAATTTATATTAATTTAAAAAATAAAATATTAAGGTAATTAAACATAACGTGGCATATCTGTGTAAACAAATAATTTGGTTTGAATGACAATGTGGAATTCTATTATTAGAAGTTTGCAGTTTTTTCTTTTCAGGCTTCCAGAAAATTTCTGAAGATTTAGATTTTTAAACTAAAAGAAAAAAGGTGTCTAAGTATTGATTTTAATTATAACTCCTCTTTTTGTTAAAACTAGCACCTCAAAAAGATCACAAAACTCAGTAAGCATAAGCTTCAGAACTATCCTGTTTTTATTGATGTTTCTTTGGATGGCAACAAATAATGAGATAATTTTGAGCAAGATACTATGCTTGCAAATTTGCGTTAAAGACAAATGCATGTTTGAATATCTTATATTTTGAGTTGTTGGCTAGTTTCAGTACTGTGTTCTGAAAAACCTGCTGGATGTAATTTCTGTTCAAGGCAATACCTCTTCTTAATTTTATAACTTAGTTCGCCATAAGGAAAGAACACAAACTTCCTGTAGTGCCATTCTTGGGTGGCATAGCAGGGATGTAAATTAAATAAATTCCTCCTAACCCTTAATTCAAGAAAATCGCAGAAATAGCTAGCAGGTAAATGGGGTACTTGTTTGTTCCACAATCCTGAAATTGTTTCTTCAAATTTGCTGAAAGCTCTGATGTAATATCGGATTCTTATTTAGTTTGCATTTCTTTGAAATCTAGCACTTCAGAGTTCAGAGGTGTTATACATATAGATCTGTGCTTATTTATTATTTGGGCAAATCTGAGAGTAAATTATGTGGCATGGTATTTGCATTGCGTGTCTTTCAGAGATAGAGAGCTTGTTCAGATAATGTTTTCTTAGACTTGTAATTGGGGAATACCTTAATGCTCCCTGGACTTTGAAGAAACAGAACAGAAAGAGTATTGATGCCTTTGAAATGTCATGTTGAAGAAAACTGAAAAATATCATAGGCAGACAAGAAAACAAATGAATAGAACATTGAAGAAAATCAACCCACAATTCTCGCAACATACAAATGACTAGAATCAAATTATTGTACATTGGACATATTATGCCAAAATCTAGCTCTCTGGAGAAGGCATTAATACTGGGAAAGGGAAAGAGAAGAAGAGGACAGCCAGCAGCCAAGCAAATGGACTTAGTTATAGTACTGATGGAAGCACAATTCGAAGACCAAATTACTGGGTTAGGAGAGATCATCAGGGATAAAATTTGTCTCTATGGTTGCTAAGAATTCACATTACTTGATGGCACATAATTAATCAGACAAATCAGTCAGTATGACTGATGGGGAAGGTGAAGAGGGGAGATTCTATTTTAAATGAAAAAGTGTTTTCCCAATTTCCAAGAAGCAAAAAAGCATGTTTCTTTGATATAGGTATCATGATCAAGAAAGTAGAACATTAGGTATGTTACTTTTGAGAACCCACAATTAGTTAAGTGGGTAGTTTATTTGTTATGTGTAGCTTTAATTTCATGTACATGGGGAACAAGTTAGAAAAATTGCTTTACTCTACAGTAGTGTTTCTTAACCTTGACGATTTTAAGAATGTGTGCACTTCAACTCCCAGGATTCCCCAGCCAGCATGAAGAATACCCAATTTTAGATAATTTACCCCAGTCTAGGAAGCATTGCCTTCAAGAATTTGCCTTCATTCTTAAGAAAAACTAATCTACAGAAATACATATTTTTGAAGACCAGGGAAAATTATCTAAAATTGAGTATAAGTGGTTTTTTCTTTGGGTAATGGGTGTGTGTGTGTCATTACCCAAATCACAACTGGGACATTTAAATTAACTTAAGGTGTTTTACCTATATTAGGTAAAAAAGACTTATGGATAAGTGGTTTTGGGTAAATGAAGGAAAAAGTTTGGGAAGCACTGCTTTAAGTGCAATTAATGGCCAGCCTAACCTTTCTTAGCTTATAGATAATTTCAACTTGAGACTAAATTTGGAGTTATGATGGCTGGCAGCTCCCACACTCACAAGATTGCATTTTGGCTGCTTGGCAACTAGCGCACATTTATGGCAATTTGCATGCCATGTTCACATGACCACAATTTATGACTATTTTGCTGGAAACCAGGTTTTAATTCTGGTTTCCAGCAAAAAATATCCATTGTGAACACATTGTGAAGCAAACAGCTGTGGAGTTTGCTTAATGACTGCAGCATTTACTTTGTGACCTTTGCATTTGCTTAAATGACTGCTGCTAACAAGGTTGTAAAATCAGATGTAGTCATAAGGTGAATCACTTAATGACCAGCATGATTTATGATACGATACGGACTCAATTATGCTCATAAATCGAGGGCTGTCTGTAGTGATACAGCATAGCCTATAAATATAGAATGATATTCGGAAATGCAAACAAATGGAAGGTGAGAGAGGAACCCTAGTTTAAGGCTTAACTTTTAGTAGCAATTACATGTATTAAGCTGTTACTGAGCTCTAAACTACTTACAGTGCATCAAGAAGAAAACATTTGTCCTGAAATGTTTTGATATGTGAAACTCATTAGTTGTTTTTCAAAATTATAGTGCTATGCTGTTTTTTAATTTGTCTTTTATGTTAATGAATACATTCTATTATTGTTGGAAGTATTGCTTTTTATTTTATTGTTTAAAAGACTGAGGATCTGTTTCATCAACAAAATATATAAACTCCTTCGAGTATTAAAAAGCCTTTTAAAACTGTTTCAAATGATTTAAATCTCTGAGGATTGGATGCTTTATCTTGTCTGCATGGAAGTGTGAATGCAGGTGTTTCTGCATAACAGAGATATCCATGACTGTATTGGCTAGTAGATTAGCAAAAATTGAACTTACAGGAGTATCATACAAGTTGACTTCAGTGTTATTCTTTTTAAATTTAATCACGCAGAAGATACATACAATACAAATGGCTGATTACTTCAGTCTTCTTCAACCTGGTACCTTCTGTGATATGTTGAATTTTTGGGCAACATAGTTGAAATTTGAGAATGGCACTAGATTTGGAAGATAAGTTATATACCAGTGATGGCTAACCTTTTTGACGCCATGTGCCAAAAGTGAGGGGCCCGTGAGGGGGGGGAGGGCACACGCATGACCACACCCATAATTCAATGCACCCCTCCACGTACATGCACCCCGGAACTTCCCGGTCCCACCGGAAGTCGGCAAACGGGCTGTTTCCTGCCTCCAGAGGGCCTCCAAGGGGGTGGGGAATGCCATTTTCGCCCTCCCCAAACTCCTAGAAAACCTCTGGAGTGAAAAACTGGCCTTCCCCACCCCCCAGGCCCTCTGGAGGCCAGAAACAGCCTGTTTCCTGACTTCTATTGGGCCCGGAAGGCCCGAAAATCAGCTGGCCGGCACGTGCATGTGCACTGGAGCTGAGCTTGGCAATGCTCACATATCCAACAGTATGGCTCCACATGCCACTTGTGGCACATGTGCCATAGGTCCGCCATCACGGTTATATACAGTTATTTTCCATTTCCTACTTGAAGCAGTAAGAAAACTGCTGGGCATTATACATCAAAGTTCATTAATTTGAATGTGTGAATTTGCAATCTTGCATCAGTCATCACTTGTTTTCTCCTATTATACTGTGTGATTGCCTAATAATGTCAAACAAATAGGGACATGACAAACCTATTGTGTGTTCTATCCAGGCTCCATGCCAGAAAGGCTATCATCTGAAGTGGAAGCAATCTCTCCTCATGTTTTGGTTAAAACTTAATGAGCACAGATACATTGATAGAATTATTTACTCTGTAAGGTGCTTTTAATGATAGTTTATAAAGAAACGAAAGGCAGATATCTATAAGTACTCATCCTTTTCTACTTTTTCACAATGTTTTTCATGTAATTTTTAAAAATGCTATATTTAAGGGCTTTATTACAATGTAATAAAAATATAACCAGGAGTACTTACTTTATCTAACAGTGTAATATTAAGAAGTCTCTCTCTACCTCGACATCATTGCTTTTCAGTTTTTTATCTGTCTCTTGATCTGTTTCCAATATGGTTTGTTTTTCTGTTCTGCAATTGCCATCCGGTTTTCAGGATTTTTGTCTTAGATAGATTTATGTTTTAAATTATAAAACTAAAATACATTATTAGTTGCATTCAAAGTGTCTTAGTGCCTGACTCTGTAAATTGCAGTTGTTTAGTACAACAGAGTAGATTAGATGTTCTCCCAAAGAGAGACTTTCCTGAGGAAGGGCAAAGTAAAGGCAACAAAAGAGAGATTTTTTTTAAAAAAAGTCCCTTCTTGTTACTCAATGCATCATCCATCCATCCATCCATCCATCCATCCATCCATCCATCCATCCATCCATCCATCTATCTATCTAAAGACGCTGGTCATTAAATATTCTTGCAGCTATTAAATAATTTAGGGCCTAAACAGTAGTTAACAGAACAGAATCATTTCTGGAACTATAAAATGATAATTCTAGCCCCAAACCTCAAATTATGAGCAAAACTAAAAGCCACTAAGACTCAGGTATAAATCCTGTGGTGTGACGTTGCTGTCATGTGACGTATCGTGACATTTCCCCCCTTTGCAGACCTGGGGTGGGTGTGACCTGCATGCGATGCATCTGGCTGTCAGTTTGACACCCCTGCACCAAGAGATACAGTCCTTCTGATAATACAGTCCTACTGTCCAGTCCGGTTCTTGTTCTTAATAAGTTAATTAATGAACACTGTAATTCTGAGGCCTTTTAGCAAACTGGATTAAAAACAGACTTAATATGTACAATACAGGCTTCTCCAAATTTGAGCCACTAATACATGTTCAATTTTTTTGCTCTAAATTGTAAATTTTACAAACTGATGATATACATCAGTCTCAGAAAGTCTTAAGAAACGACTTCATCACAAGCTTTGCTTAACAGTTGTGCTTCCATTATTGTACCTGCACTAATCACTCTCTCTATATAGATAAATAAATGTAAAATACAAAGGGCAAAAAAATTGAATATAACATACAGATGGATCAATGGGAGACTATGTGGAAGAAAGGATTATATTTACACTGAATTATTTATTTATTTATTTATTTTATTTATTTATTTAATCAAATTTTTATACCGCCCTATCTCCCGAAGGACTCAGGGCGGTTTACAGCCCGATAAAAACACAAATATAATACAAGATAAAACACTAATTAAAAAACTTATTTAAATAGGCCAAAATTTAAAAATTACAATTAAAATGATAAAACCCCATTAAATTAAATTTAAGATTAAAATTCTAGTCCAGTCCTGCACAAATAAATAGATGTGTTTTAAGCTCACAGCGGAATTATAAGCATGAAGAAAACTTCTATAAAATGATGTGCAGCTGGTACCTGATACCAAATTGTCAAAAATGTATAATGGAATTTCAGATATTTGTTGGAAATGTAACCAAGCTGAGTCTATATTTTTTTCAATTTTGATGAACAATCTGGAAGATATTGGGATCAAATATGTATTTTGATCCAGAATATTATAAAAGTGAATGTTCAATTGAAACCAGAGACTTTTCTTTTGGGATAATGCAAAAACAACTTGAGAGACCTTATGGAGCTTTGTTTTTATATATGGTGACTGTAGTGAGACGTCTATATGCACAAAGGTGGAAGAACTTACAATGGAAGAATGGTTGGCGAAGTTGATGTAATTGGAGAAAATGATGAAATTGACAACTTCGATTAAAGATGATTTTATTTTTACTTGGAAACAACTTTGACTTTTACAAGAAACTAAAAGAAATAAAACTTTGATTTTGGGATTTGATGACTAGAATGATATGGCATTATAGAAATAATGTAGATGATTGTTAACTTTAGAATAAAAGATCGATGTATTTTTTATCTATATCTGTATGAAAGAAAGAAAATTCCTTTACTTTTTCTCATTCTTTCTTTCTGTGCTTTCATCTTGCTTCTTTCCTTGACTTTTCCTTTTAAAAAATCTTTTTCTTCTTGCTTGTTTATCTTTTCTTCTTGTTTTTTATTTAATAAAGTTAGATTATTTGTTTATTTATTTATTTTTATTTAATGGATTAATATAGCTGCCTAACTCATGAGTGTGACTTTGGCTGGCTATCAACTGATTAAAACAACAAAAATATTGACAAAGGATAAAAACCTATAATATTCAATGAAGTTAAACCCAAACAAAACAACCAACACCTGCTGGCTCATCTAAGTCCTGACCCCCAAATCCCAGAGCATGTTGAGGACTTCAATGCTTTGTGAAAGTCTGGCATAGTTAAGACCAATCCATTCTTAGAGCACATGGTGTTCCAGAGGGCAGGTTCTATGACAGAAAAGGTACATTTCTTTTACTCTATAAGATGACATTATGTAATTGAATGAATGAAGAATTATGGACCTAACTGACAGATAGGAAAGATGTGGCCCAGATAACAAGGGTCCATTCCTTGAAGACCTTTATAGGTGAGAACCGGTATCTTGAATTCCACCTGGAAGTCCAATGAAAGCCAGTCCAAGTCATGGGAAAAAATTGTAACATGGGTGTACTTAAGTTACACCTTTAACTGCTTATACAACTGTTTTTGGGCCAATACAGCTTCAAGATAGTCTTCAAAGGCAGCTCCATATAGGGCACGTAGCAATAATACGCAATCCCTAACTTCCTTCAGAATAATGGGTGACATTCACTAACAGATTTGTACTGTTTTAGGCTGTCCTGAATAGATCTCAGAATAAAAGTTTGGTAGTTGAATGGGAGAGGAAAAAATACATATGAATACTAAGGTACCATAGATGAAGCTGTTGGAAAGAAAATCTGGTGCTTTGTTAAAAAAATGGAGATTTGGGTTATTATTGAAAGGAGCAGTGTGAATAGCTTTTAGCTTTGTGTTTGGTTTCAGTTGATTAAATGGAGGAAACAGTCACAAAGGTTAGTGAGTTTTTATAATTTTACATAATAAATTTAACTGTATGGTTTGTGAGATACACATTTGCTGATGTGTACTTTTGATAATCAATTTTATGTTTTCCACATCTTCTCTTTGACCTTTATACTGTGTTTTTTTTTTAAACCCTCTCATGCTGATATGTTGTTCAATGTACCTCTTGTCTCGATGATTGAGTATGAATAATTCATGGCTTCAATCTATTTGTCTGCTCTCTTGGAGACCACATGCGAGATGTAGTCAGCTATATGGATTAAAGCACAAAAGCAATCCATCTCCAGAGAATGCTATTCTTTTAACCATGGTAGGAAACTTCAGAATTATTTGTGAACTGCTTGTACAGCACATCAGGTTTCTACACTTTTGAAGAAATTCATTCCTTTCTGGAAGTTAAATATTTTTGTAAAAGGATATAGATAGAAAAAAGTTGCACAATTTTGTACAGATGGTTGGACCATTGACAGATATAAATAAACAGGCGTTTGCATAATTTGAGGGCTTCCATTCCTGAAATTATCGCTGTTGCTTAGAATCCTGGAGATGAAGTATATATACCTAGACGTTTCAAGGTTGGAACGCGCTGGTCTAGGAAGTAACTTTAAGGTTAAATAAAATATTTACGCAGTATGTGGTATAATTATTCTATTGGAGGATATATTTGTACCATGTGGCATGGCTAGTAGGTAGAAATGGTATAAATCAGAAGCAAGAAACAGTGGTACACTGGGGTAGATATTGAGTTTTCAGCTGTGAATGAGTATTCTAAGGGCAAAATAAACTAGAATAGCACAAGGATATATGGCACTTCTACAAGAGGTCTTTGCACTATTCCATAGCTCTGCCTTTGCACATATTCTTCTGTGATCAGCAGCCAAACTGATATATTTTTATTTCAGTTATGGTATACCGGTATATCCAATATTTCCCAAGCTTACTTTTTGTTTCTTAGTGGTTCTGAAGGTCTTTTGGGCCTCTGTTTTTTTCCATTGGGGACAATATTCTCTCATCTGACCTTAATAAATTCTGCTTAAGATCCTTAAAAGGAAAGCTCCACTTCACAGCGACCGGGGGAAAAAAAGAAAAAGAAGAACAGGTTGCTTTTCTTCCCCCCGCCCACCTCATGGTCAGACAAATGCAGAGCACCCTGTTGATTTCACTGTTTTGACTTTTTGCAGATCCTTGCAATGATTTGGCACTCAGAGGGAGCTGGAGTGAAACCAACAAGGGTTTTGTTTTCTCCTTCCCTTAGCAGGGGATACCAAGCGGCTTGGTGTTGTTGTTTTTTTTTAATTCTTTCCAACTCAGTGGAATGTTAGAAAAAAATAGTGCAAAAGGCCTTGGGTCTTTGCCCATCTGTCTGCCTGTTAACAGGGTAATTCTCTGAAATCTGAATAGAACACATTGAGATTTGGTGTGTGAGGAGAAAAAGGAAGATCAAGTTTGAAAATGGCCATGAGCTGGCCAGCATAGAAAAAAGTGTCCCAGAGCATCCCATTGGGAGAGGCAATTGGCTTGAAGTGTTGGGGACTGCTTCTTTCTAAGCTCTCTTTGTCCTCCTCCTTAGTCCCGTGTATGCCGCCAACCCTGGGCTTCCCAGTATAAACATACACACAAAGACACACAATTGTGATATTGAGGGACAGCATAAATCCCCACGTGCATAGAAATGCAACACGTTACACATAAAAAATACAATGTCTCCTACGTCCAGTGGTGGGATTCAGCTAGTTCGCACCTATTTGGGAGAACCGGTTGTTAACTTTCTAAGCAGTTCAGAGAACCGGCTGAAAGAAATCTTATTTTGTTTTTTTCCACTTTACAGGGCTAATCCTGTAAGGAAGGCAGGAAGGAAACATTCTGGTGTTGTTTCTAGCCTAATCTTTATTGCCCTGCTTACAGAAACTGCCTCTCTGGTTAACCCTTATTACATTGTAACAGTTAAGGCTAAGTGTTAAGTTGGGCGCTTGAGACAGGAGCCAGGTCTATGTGAACAACATCTCTTTATTGTACAGTGAGAATCCAGCAAAATATATGGTGCTGCAGCTCTCTTTATATAGTTTCTTGGCCAGGGTGTCAGCCAATGATCTTTCAGCTTTTTCCTGCTCAATTTTCCCTCCGAAATTAGATACATAACACCCCTCCCTTCCCAGAAGACACTTAGACAACTATTTACATATATAATCATGCAAGTGACCAGGGCATTTCCTGATTCTAGTTGACCTGCGCAATTCAGTCTGAGGCGGGGTTTTGGGCTGGTCTGAGGGACTTTTTGTTTCTCCCAGCCCAGCCAATGGAATCTCCTGGATTTTACTATGGGCGTTGTTTTCTTCGGTTGGGGCTGGCTTCTCGAGAGGGCGGCGCTGGACACTGAACTCAGCAGATAAGTCCTCCAGCCACTTTGGGTTTGAGTTAGCTGTGGGGAGGTGGTTTTGTGAGTCAGGGACTGGCATTGTTGGATTGAAATCTGGCTCAATTTCAACGCGTTTTCTAAGTTGATCTATGTGTCTGTGCCAAACCCTTACATTACCTATTTGTACTACATACGATTTGGGACCAGTTACCTCAGCAATTTGCCCAGCTATCCATAGGGGACCGTCTGCATAGTTCCTTGCGAACACTGGTGCCCCAGTGGAGAAACTTCTAATTGCTTTTTCGGATTCCCTATATGTGTCCAGGGAATAATTTGGATGTAGCTGACCTAGAGCACAGTGGAGCCTTCGGCCCATTAACAGTTCGGCCAGGCTTTTCCCTGTGGCTGTACATGGTGTGCCATGTTGGGCAGCTAAGAAGATGTCGATTCTAGCCTGCCAATCCCCGGAACCTAGTCTAGCCAATGCTTCTTTGGCTGTCCCCACAAATCTCTCTGCCTGCCCATTACTGGCCGGATGAAACAGCATTGATAGGGCATGTTGGATCCCCATTTCTGCCAGGTATCCCTCGAACTGCGTGGCCATGAATTGGGGTCTATTGTCAGAAAACAATGTGTCTGGCAGCCCATGGGTGTCAAAGAGTGGCCGGAGTGTCTTAATTACAGCCTCCGCAGTGGTGGAATGCATCAGAATTATTTCAACCCATTTCGAATAGGCGTCAACAATCACAAGAAATGTTTGCCCATGGAATGGTCCTGCGAAATCGATATGAATTCACAACCAGGGGCCCTGGGATTTTTCCCAATCCTTGACTGGAGCTGTGGGAGCCAGGGGCCTCGATTCTTGACAGGGGGAACATTTAGCCACCCACTGGGCAATGCTGCTGTCCATTCCAGGCCACCAAACATAGCTCCTTGCCAACCTCTTCATCCTCACGATACTTGGGTGCCCCACATGCAACATTTTCAACACTTTGCTTTGCAGACTTAATGGTACAACAATACAATCACCCCACAATAGACACCCCCCTTGCGTAAACAGTTTTGTTTGCTTGGCTTGAAACGGTTTAAATTCCTCGCTCACAGAATCCTTCGGCCACCTCCTATGCACCCAGCCAATCACAGTATGCAATACAATGTCTTTAGCAGAGGCTCTTGCCACTTCTGCAGAAGTGAGAAGCCCTGAGTCCATAGCGTCAATGAGCAGGATAGGGATCTCTGGAGTCAGATCCTCCAGCAAGTCCAGTAACAGGCACCTACTCAGGGCATCAGCATGTCCGAGGCTTCGACCGGGACGATGAACGAGGTGGTAGGAATAGGCAGCTAGAAAAATGGCCCACCTAGTCAGACGGGGAGACAGGGCTGCTGGAGTGGATGGTCACCAGCCAAAAGTCCTAAGAGGGGCTGGTGGTCAGTGACTAGTTCAAAAGTTCAGCCGAACGGATATTTGTTGAATTTCTTGGCCCCTCCTACAGCAGCCAGGGCCTCCCTGTCCAGCTGGCTATAATTCCATTCAGTACTGGACAGTGTGCAGGAGAAATAGGCGATGGGCGCCTATAGGCCGTTCGGTAGTCTATGGCTCAAAACAGCCCTACACCAAAGGGGGACGCGTCACAGACCAATACAAGGGGAAGTGTCCCATTATACTGGATTAAAAGGCTGTCGGCAGACAAGAGTTTTTTTACAGCCGCAAATGCTTTGGCCTCTGCTTTGCCCCAAACCCAAATGGACTTCTTGGCCAACAAATGGTGTAGCGGTTCAGCAATTGTATCTTTGTCTCTTAGAAATATGGAGTAAAAGTTCAAAAGTCCCAAGAATGCCTGTAATTCTGCCCTGTTTTTAGGAGTTGGTGCGTTCCAAATAGCCTGTATCTTACTTTCAGTGGGGTGAATGCCTGTCCTGTCAATCTTGTACCCCAAAAATTCAACGGCAGGAACTGCTATTTTGCACTTGCTCAATTTAACTTGCAGTCCTGTGGCCCGATAAATGGTTAACACTCTCCGTAACCGGTCTCCCAGTTGTTGTTCGTCTGCTGCAGAGACTAGGACGTCATTGAAATAGGGGACTACCCCTGGAAGTCCTTGCAGCAGACGCTCTATTACACTTTAAAATAGACTGGGGGCTACGCTAACCCTGAACTGTAGTCTGGTGCATTTGAAGGCACCTCTATGGGGTACAATAGTCTATGCTTCCATGGTAGTACCATCTACTGGCAGCTGCTGGTACACTTGCACAAGATCGAGTTTAGCAAAAACCTTGCCAGGGCCCAGAGAGTGTAAAAGGTGCTGCACAATGGGGACCGGATAAGCGCTCTTTTGAAGGGCCTTGTTTAATGTCACTTTATAATGAGCGCATATGTGCACTGATCCATCTGATTTAATTGGGGTGACTATCCGTGTTTCCCATTTTACATGGTCCACTGGAATTAAGATCCCTTGTTGTATGAGCTTGTCTAGCTCCTGATCTATTTTTTGCTTTAGTGCAAAAGGCACTCTCCTCGCCTTCAATTTAATAGGGGCTACATTAGGGTCCAGACTGAACGAGATAGGGGTCCCCTCATACTTGCCAAGACAGTCGTTGAACACGTCCTAGAATTCATGTAGTAGGTCGTCCCTCAGGCTGCTTCGGGTGGCATTGATTCTGGTCCCAAAGCTCTGAACCAGTCTAAGCCTAAAAGGCTTGGAAGATGTCCACTGACCACAGTGAGGGGTAGATTTTTGTTGTGGTGGCCGTACTTGACCTGGAACATGCTGTAGCCTTCTACAGGGATGAGATTTTCCTGGTAATCTTTTAGTCTCAGTCGTTGGTGTTTTAGTTGATGCTTTCTTAAGCTTGGAATTGCTGTTTTGAATTCTGCCCAAGACATTATGGTGATGGATGAGCCAGTGTCAAGCTCCATTTGACATGGCATACCCTCTATTTCGATGGTGATGTGCATCTTCTTCTCTGGGGAGATGGTTGCTTGGCCAATTCTGGTCCAGAATGTTTCTGGCGTTTTGAATTGCGTGCCTTTCTGGTGCTGCCAGTTCTATCTTTTCTCCACTTTTGTGGCTGACCGGTTTGACTAGTGACTGCTGTTTGGTTGTGGCTGGATGGCTGGATTGCCCTGCACACCCTTGCCAAATGTCCTTTCTTGTCACATCATCTGCAAATGACATCTTTGAACCAACATGTTCATCTTTGGTGTTATCCTCCACAACTGGCACAGCCATCTTTTCGGTCCCCATCATTGCGTTTGTGTCTGTCTGTCTTGAAGACAGTCTCATCACTCTCATTGCCGCTGTTGGACTGGGTTGCTTCTCGATGTACTGGGGCCGATTCTGGAGTTCTCTGGGGTGGTCTCGGCTGCCTTAGTCAATGACTTGTGTGCCCTTGCTTCATTCAATGTGATATGCAGGGTCAGATTGGTTTTGGCTAGCAGCCGTTTCTGGAGGCCAATACTCTAATGCCGCAGATTAGTTGCTCTAGGAGCGCATCATCGAGATCTCGGTACTTGCAGTGTGTGGCGGCTTTGTGCAGGGCGGCCATGTAAGCACTGATCGGTTCTCTCTCACTACAGTCTCTGCTGGAACTCGTACCGCTGAACAAATTTGGAGGAAACCGGGGCATAATGTGCCCGTAGAATGGTCTCAAGACTTGCCATGGCACCGATTGCACTGGGGTCAGCTCTGATAGTGACTCAGCCATGTCGAAGACTTTGGGGCCGCAATGGCTCAGAAAATAGGTTCTCTTCTGATTATCAGGCAGGCCTTGAAGATCGTTAGCTTCGAGGAAGCATTCAAACTGCGCCATGTACAATCCCCACTTTTCTTTCGATGGATCGAATGGGGTTGGCGGCGTGTAGGCGGACATCATGCCTTTCGTGCTAGGCTATTTCTGCCCTGTCTTACTGGCCGGATTCGTAAGTTGTCAGCTCTTTTTGGTCTACCTGTCTACCTCGATCCCATCCTCGTCGCCAGTGTTAAGTTGGGCGATTGAGGAGACAGGAGACAGGTCTATGTGAACAACAGCTCTTTATTGTACAGTGAGAATCCAGCAAAATATACAGTGGTGCAACTCTCTTTATATAGTTTCGTGGCCAGGGTGTCAGCCAATGATCTTTCAGCTTTTTCCTGCTCAATTTTCCCTCCGAAATGAGATACATAACACTAAGCACCCATCAATGTGAGTGACGTTGAGTTGGCTACGCCCATATGTTCACATGACCACCAAGCCACACTGACCCAGCTGGTCATTAGGGCAGAGAACCAGTTGTTAAATTATTTGAATCCCACCACTGCCTACCTTCTATGTTCTTTTGCTATTAAAAGCAAAAGAAAGAAAGAATTTAAAAAGTCCTGTTTAAACTTTCTTTTTTTTACAAAAACCAACAGTTGCTCCCTGTTGAAGGTACAGGCATTTCCCCTCCCTACCCGAGGTGGGTCAGCAGATATTAAAGGCTTTTTTCCCAATTGCAGTGCCAGCAACCTTTAACGTCTTGCTCCCAGTGCTTGTCTTAGGCTCAGTGTTGTGTCTTGCCCGCCCTCAGAGCAGCCGGGGCCTTCTTACCTGCTCCCCAACACTGAGGAATGTATGCCTTCCGGCCCAAGTCCTGGCTCCATGCCCCCACAAACTGCAGAAGAAGGAGCATCTCCCTGCCCCAGCCCTGACTCCATGCCCAGGCAAACGGAGCAGCTAGACCCCTCCCCCTCATCCACAGCAGGTGAGCCTGAGGAGTGTTTACTCCCAAGAACAGCTGATTGGAGTGACCCTCGCATCAGAAGATTGGAGAGGCGGAGGCAACAGAGGGAAGGGAGGGGCAGGCCTTAATGAGTGCTGAGTCATGGAGCCACACCCCATGGCCTATATAAAGGAGCTACTTTCTGGCAGTCTCTGAGTCAGGCAAAAGTCAAACTTATCTTGCTGAAGTCACTTACTGGTCTCCTGCCTGCTCTGAGGACTTTGCTAGGACTTTGGGCAGAGCTGCAGAGGCAAGCCTGATTCGGATTTCCCGGACCCAGCCGTCAGCGGAGGAGTGGGACACGACACTCATCATGTTCCCTTTCCATCGTGCTTGGATGTTAGCAAAAGGGAAAACAGTGCTCACGTTTGCTCCAAACAGGCGAATGAAAAATTAGAGAATGGGAATTGTGTGTTACACAGTGGGAATTCCAGAGGTGTTCTCATTCAATCAAGAAGAGGAGGAACAGAGAACCAAGTTGAAGGATGAATGGAAAGATTTAACCTGGAATGAGACGTGGCTGGTTGAGAAACTTTTTTGAAGTTTCATATATGATTTCTCCACAAATGGCTGAAGTTCTGGAAATTCTTCCATAACTGTGCAGTATACATGCTTCCTGATTAGGTGATCCAGTTACCACATGCTCCTTTTGAAATTGTCAGGAAATCTCCTGTGGGTGGTAGTTATGATAACATAACAAGTTACACTATTTTATGCATCAGTGCACAAGTCATGTGTCACTGTGATCACACTTTGGGTGGGTGAAACATCTGTTTGGTCATCATCCTTGTGTGAATTCATATGGTGTAATTATACAAAGTTCTCAACAGATTAAGTTTCGGTTATCATGATTTTCAGTTATATCAGCCTGCCAAGGATTTTCAATCTTAAAGATAAGTTTTTAGCTTGTAGGTGTGTCAGTTTAGTGTGATGATTAAGGCACCAGGCTAAAAACTTAGAGCTCATGACTCCTACTCCCGTGTTAGACTTGAAGCCTGCTGGGTGACTTTGGGCCAGTCAATCTCTCTTAGCCCAGCTCCCCTTACAGGGTGGTTGTTGTGGAAAAAATAGGAGAAGGAAAGTATGTTGAATATGTTTGTCACCTTAAATTATTTGAAAAATAATAAAGGGATACAAGTAAGTAAAATAAATAAAAATATTCATGAGCAGTAGAAGTTCTTTTCTCTTACCTTCACAGGACTTACAGCATTTAGGAATGAAAAATACCTCTTTATGTTTCTTTATATTCCTTTAACTAATTACTTTAGCAAATATTTAAAATAAATTTGCATCATATAACGTGTAAATGGAATGTAAAACAATACGATAATATTAGAGAATAATTTCCCGATATTATTTTATAATGTTTGAATATGGGAACATAGTATTCTATTTTTTTCTCAAAGTTTGAACCATAATTACATTGAGGTTTTTTTTAGAAAAGAAAAGAATGCACCAAAAAGTTGTGACAGTTAAAGATATTTGATATTTTTCTCCTAAAAAACTGTAGGTAAGCACTTGCGAATGATTACAAAGTGACTTTTCAGAGTTACAACAGACCCCTCCCAAAGGTCTTACAATCCAATTTTGGAGTTACGGTGGCTGTACACGCAGCTCATGGTCACGTGATCTCATTTTGAACGCTTGGCAATCAGGTTATCTTATGGCAGCTTGCTTCATTTGCAGTCCTGTGATCAAGGTTTTTGATGTTTTTGCTTGCTAATGGATTGGTTTAACAACTGCAGTACTCACTTAGCGACCACTGCAAAAAATCTGGTAAAATTGGATCTTGGTGACTGTTTAACGGCTGCAATGATTTGTAATCCTAATTCCAGGCTCAATTTCTGTCATAAGTCAAGGGGAAAATAAATGGTTTTGAAAGTGACAATAATGTGATTTGCCTATTAGTTGTATAATCATGGAATTACGGTATTATTCTTACAAACTGAATTGTATGTATTGATAGTCATTAGTTTAATAGCTTTAAAAAAGGGTTAACATATTAATGAGGAAAGGTGAACTCTCGAAACAGACAATGTATACATCATGTTGAAATTGTTAATTGTGCACATCCACGCAAGCTTCCTGATCAGTTCAGCATCTCTTGTGCGCCCCCTTGCACAATTCCTGACTCCCACACCTCAGCGCACCCCCTTGTTCCCTCTCACACCTGACAGCAATTGCTTACCTTCCTGCTGGCCTTGAACCTGCAACTTCTTGCTGGCTTTCCTACTGACTTTCTCACTGAACACTAACCACAAGTGAATGGGGAAGCTGGCAGGGATTTTAGATAAGGAGAGAGGAAGGAAGGAAGAAAGGAAGTGTGGGAGCTAAGAAGGAAGAAAGGAAAGAAAGTGTGAGAGAGAGGAAAGGGAGGGGGAAGGGAAGGGAAATTTCTGATGCTTCCTACCAATTTCCCACAAACAAACTCAATGGGGAAGTTGGCGGGAAGTCAGAAGTCCCTCCTGCTCCCATTGCTTTTTTGCTCATCTGTGGTCATTCTGTGTTTCGGCAAAAGAAATAACTCTAAAATGAAGATCCAATGGGGAACAAATTGTCTAAACTTGTTAAAATTGGTCTCTGACATATGAAAATGTATTTGTTAACATTTACTTTTAAAAGCTTTGACCATTGCATTGTGTTAAGATTTGTTATTCTTTTTATGAGTCCTTTGTTACAATTCTAACATATGTTATGCTCTTGGATTGATAGGCATTAAAAGATGCATAAATATTACAGTATAATTACAGTATAACCACTGAAAAGATATAGTGGAAGATGTTCTGTACTTTATAAAGAACATTTTTAACTCTTTTTTTAAAATTATAAATGTAGTTAGGCATCTTGGCATAAAAATGCTAAATGCTGCAATTTTTAAATCATATTTAAAATTAAGACTAAAAAGATTGTTTACAGCTAAGTGCATCACTTCTACAAGCTCTCTTGGAAACAGAACATATATTAACAAACAATCATGAAAAATGAATGAACTGCCTGGAAACTCTGCAATCAAAAATATTGATAACATTCTGCAATAACAAGAAGGCTTTATGCTGTCTTATGGAATTTAAAATTCTAAACATAGTGTTGTTCCTATTGTAGAAGTGAACACACGTTTTCCTGAATAAATACATTTTTGATACCTCAGTAATAACTCTCTTGATGAAGTAGTCTTTAAGAAAGGATTATATATATATATATATATATATATATATAAATGAATGGAATGATTAAAAATGTTGGCCATATCCATGTCTCATGGAATACAACTGTGTAGAGACAATCTGGATTGTATATGTCATTAGTCCTTGCCAATATATATGTGTGATATAATCAGAGCATATGAAAGGCATCTCTTACATACGATAATTTCATATAACCCTTTCTAATCAGTATTATTTGTCTCATTTTTGATATCTTTGTGTTCAGTGTACGAAAAACATTATGTGTATACTACTTTCTAAATATAGACTTTCCAAATTGAAATATTCAGGTTGTTTTATTTTGAGAATCCTTTGCACAGTATACTTATAATAGATCTGCTTTGCAAATGATTTATTGAATATTGGAGAAATGCTAATTGTTTCAGGTCTCTTCCATTCATGTATTAAATGCTGCTGTGAAAGATAACATTTTAAATAGCAAATATTTTCCCAAGTGGAAATCAAAGAGTTTTATTTATTTTTAGCTATCATTTTCTCTTGGAAGAGATGCTCTTCCTAAATCAGGGCTTAACTTTAAAACTGATTAGTGGGATTAATTCATAATATGAAAATAACCAGAAGCTACAGATAATATTTCAAATGAAAAGATTCAATTGGTGGTGTTGGGGATATGTTTGTAGAGGTTCCAATCACTAGGATCTAATAATATGCTTCTCTATCTAGCCCAATGGCTTGTCTTTTCACAGCTTAACTACTAAACTGTTCTAACTGAGCATAACCTACAGAATAAGGTCTTCAGTAGTTACTTTCCAATTTTTGTTTGATCCAAGAGAAAGGTGACAACTATTTCAAGGAAGAAGTATAAATATTTTACTCCATTTTAAACCATAACAGAATGTATTGTCACATTGTTTTGTAAAAAAATTGATATATTTTAAGCTAACATGATTTTTCTGTGGATTTGATAGAATTTGCTCTAACTAACAGGAGGAATGTTGGTTAATAACAGCAATTGACCAGAATTGCCATCGCTAAGTGACATAATGTCATGTGATCACACCGCTTAGCAATGGTAATTCCAATATTTCTGGTTGCCATCATTAAGGAAATCACCATGGGTTATTAAGCAAAAATGCCACTTGGTCACCTTGTGCCCTTCCTGGTTTCCCTACTGGCTTTGCTTGCCAGAACCAGCAAAGAAGATCAAAAAGGGAAACCACCAGGAGGCTGTGATAGCCAAAGCTCCAGGGACCACTTATAAATACCACTTATTCAGCACCACGCAGTTTTGAATAGTCATTGAGCTAGTGGCTGTTAAGTGAATACCATTGTGTTTTGTGTATTTTGTATTTTAGAAAGAGAAAGGTTGGTCTGTTTTTGTGACAGTACTTTGGATTCCACAGTAGTTATCCTATTGGAATCGGCAAGAATATCACTAATACCATCAAAATTTAGTAAACAAAAGAAGTATCTATTGTAAATTGATTTTAGAATGGTTGTTAATATAAATTGAGTATTCAGGAATGAGCGGGAAAACATCACAAGTGATTGAATGGAGATGGAATGCACCTTACACGCACACGTGTTGGTATAAGGATAGAGAAGAGAATGGCCAGTAAGAAGGATAGACTCAATTGGCAGTGGGTGCAATGTTGGAAGGCTGAAGAATCAGGTTGAGGAAAGATTATCTTGGAAAATACCTATTTGGGCACCAAGAGGCAAAACTGAGTTCATGGCTCACATCACTTTATTTTAGCTGAGGTGATTTTCCCCCCCTAAAACTTCTTGTGATTTGCCATTCTAAAAGCAAGATCTTCTGGTTTGGAATCCTCTCTACATAATATATACAAGAAATTCTGTAGTCCAGGTAGGTAGATACAATTCCACTAGTTTTTCTCTGGATATGTTAGGTCAGCAGAGTGTTTTTGATAACATCTGGGCAGGTGGGCGGAGGCTCCCACCGCCGCCACTACCGGTTCACCAGAACTGGGGCGAACCGGGAGCAACTCACCACTGAAAAACAGGTATGCAAATGTAAGTTGTAAGTTTTATGAATGCATATCATGTTTTCCCGAAAATAAGACCCTGTCTTATATTTTTCTGAACCCTGAAATAAGCACTTGGCCTTATTTTCAGGGAGACCTTATTATTTTGGGGTGCATGAAGTAAGATGTCGTCTTACCTGATTGCCAGCTCTGCATTTAAATATTTTTGGGGGAGGCTTATTTTAGCACATGCGCTCAAAAGCCTGATTGGGCTTATTATCAGGGGATGTCTTATTTTCGGGGAAACAGGGTACAATTCCAGTGGAACGTTTTGCTTAATTTAAGATGTGGGGTTTCTTTTGCCCCCCCCCCAATGTATGGAATAGACCTAAAACTCAAAACGTAATCTAGCAATATAGTAGCTATGTCCAGTAAATGAGCATTTACTTCAAATGGAGTTTGCCTCTCCCTATCTGGATCCTTATGTTACGTGCTGATCTCGTGCTATATAATCTTTTTAAGGACAAGGACAAACGGACAAGCTCAGGAAAAGCTATGATTTCATATCTGGCTATAGATGGCTTTTTAAGGTTGGTTTTGTTTTTGTTTTGAAAGCTGAGAGATTGCTCTATTGATGGAGTAAAGATGTAAGTGCTTTAAAGTGCCTCCAAGCGATTTTTATCCTCTCTTCATTTTCTAAGCCATGGCCTGTTTAGTTCTCTCTCTGTGGTCTTTTCACCAGAGAAACTTCTCCCTCTCTCCCTCTCTCTCCCTCTCTCTCCTTCTCTCTCTCTCTCTCCCTCCTTCTCCCTCCCTCCCCCTCTCCCTCTCCCTCTCTGCTTAAATTTATCATGGTGGCACTAAATATTCAGATAAAATACATGGTTCATATCTGCTGAGTAACAGTCATCAGCAGAACTGTGAGGTTTACAGTTTCTAATAAGGCAGCATATTTATTTTTCAACCACAGCCATTTGAAGCATTGCTTTGGCTGACAGATTGTCAGAGAATAAAACAAAGACAGATCTTGCACCTGTACCAGCCGGGATGTTCACATTTTGCTTCAAATAAGAAATTATAATCAAATGCAGACTCTTTCAACTACTTTACAAAGGTCTGTTCCATTATTGGAATACATTATACAATACTGGGGAACTTTGCCAAACTTCTCTTTACTTTAATATGTACCTCAAATATAGATGTAACTACTGAAAATAAAATTATTTGAATAATTCAGTAATTCAGATCTGTAAAGGCAAACCTTTAAACTGTCATACTGATTGTTGATATTGCATTACTATTATTAGCAGCAAAAGACTTCTGTTTCTTTTATTGTATATAAATGCATGTCTGGTTGGTAACTGCAGGATAAAATCATATTAATGAAGTTAGAAAACAATGTGAAGGATAAAACAATTATAGGAATTAACAGAATTAGTGCTTTAAAGAAATTCTCTTTCCCAATAAAATAAATGTCTTGAAAAACTTTCTTAAATTTCTTCAAATAAGAGATGTAATAAATACCACAAAGATTAAAACTGCAGGTTATTTGAAACAATTTTGTACAGTGAACAAACATCTGGCAAAGACCAGCATTTAGGGTGGGATATTGGACCCCAAATATAATAGTTAAGAGCATATTGACTTTTGTTTTAAATAGCAACATTTTATATGATCTGTAATTTGTGACTGAAGACTTAGCAAGTCATTTGGCATAAGATACAGAGACAATGCTGAATGTTTAATGAACAATATCTTACTATTGCAGATTAAATAATTTAAAGTTTTGTGAAATAGAATATAATCATATCTGCTAAGGAAATGGCCCCCACACATAATCTTTGTCAGAAATATATACACATTGTGAATGCTGAAGCTGATTAAAATGGTATCAGTTGAACCTACAAAATGAGTGATGGTTACTAGTATTATTCCTACAATATCAAGCGATGAACATAAATGAAAGGAGATTACCAAATCCAGATTATTTTATCACATCTCTGTTTCTATAGAAAACAACAGATACAGCCTCAGGACTGGGGCTAGGTAGAATACATTTTAATGTTATGTTGGTTATAACATATATCCAGCAATAATTAGCTAGCTTCCATTAAGAGGCAGATGATAGCATCTGGTTGAATTTGGCTTATCTTTAAAAAAAGGCTTTGCAAGTGCAGTTCTCATCTGTACTTAGACTGGATCATCTAAGAATTAAAGGGTGGTAAAATATCTCAAAAGATGGCAATGGCAAATGAGTTATTTATTGTTGCTAAAAAAAGTGTATGGATATGTTTATGAAGTTATCAGGGACTGAGATTAATTTAAAGGAGCTGAACTTGACTTTGCTTTTTATGAGATGTCCAATGAAGCCAAGCAGCTGTTCAGGTCAGGTGAGGAAAAAGACATCACAAGAACTCCTGGAATTCTGTTGTTGTAGGATATAATAACAGAATCTTGAAAGCTTGACAGAATGTCCATATGACTCGTCTTATATTAAGGAGACTCAAAGAAGGGGTCTCTTGAATGTCTTTCTCATCTTCTCTTCCTTTCCAGGGCTAAGTGGATATTTATCTAATTGTTCTAGCACAGAAGTGTCAAACTCAAGACCTGGGGGCCAGATCTGGCCTATGGGGTGCTTAGATCTGCCCCTTGGCGCCACCATGGAAAAAGTGAAGGACCAGCCCACGGTGCCTCTGCCAGAGAAAATGTACTCCCAAGCTCCATTTTTGACTGCGAAGGCCTCCTGCAACCCTCTGTCAGTGAAAACAGAGTTCGGGAGGGCCGCACGCAGCCAGAAATGGAGCTCAGGAGCCTGTTTTCATTGGCAGAGTGCTTGGGCTGCCATAGGCACCCCTGACATGAGTGACATTGAGCAGGCCACACCACTCTGGCCACACCCACTGCATCCCCCCGCCGAGGTCAAACACAACCCTGATGTGGCCCTCAATGCAATCGAGTTTAAAACCCCTGCTCTAGCATTTGTTCTTCAAAATTAGCTCCATACTGCTCTACACTCTTAAACTGTAGATTCTTGCTGCCTTTGAATATAAGCAGGGGTGAAATGCTCCCAAATCGGACGAGATCGCGCGATCCGGTAGCAATGGCAGCTGCTGGTTCGAGGACTGGTAGCAAAAATCCCAGGCCCCGCCCCCCCGCCTCTGCTGAGCCACACCATCTGCAGAGGTTTTTTTTTTTACTTTTAAAAGCCGGTTTTGCTTCAGCCGAAACAGGCCTTTAAAAGTAAAAAAAAAGCCTTTGAGGATCCCGCCCCTCAGCTGAGATCAGCAGAGACTTTAAATTTTTTAAAAAAAATTAAAGTCTCCTCTGGCGATCTCATCTGAGTTCCTCATCAGCAGAACCTTACTTGTACTCTTACTTGTAGAAAACATGTTTTCTACAAGTAAGAGTAGAGATTCTAAGGCACTTACCTGATTACTGATGAACGCATGGCCACAGCCCGAAAGCAGTTTCAGTTTCAGCCAGACAGAATCAATTGCTCAGCTAATCTATTTCCTCGGTGATCAACTGGCTGGCTTTGCTGGCTGAGGAACTCTGGGATTTGAAGTCCACAATAAAATAAAATAAAATAAAATAAAATAAAATAAAATAAAATATTTGTGCAGCTTTCTGAGATTTGGTGTGTTTCTGTAGTGTTTCACTCTAACTACACAAACACACAAAATCTCAGAAAGCTGTATGTGGCATATTGTGTGTGTGTGTGTGTTTATGTTAGTTGTGTGTGTGTAAAGTGTGAAAGTTGGTTTTTGAGCTTTTTGTGGCTGTGTGAAGTGTGAAGTGCAGCTGCTTTTACATTGTGTGTGAGTCAGTTGTGTTGTGCTGTGTGTGTGTAAGTGTGAAAGTTGTTTTTTGGTATCTCTTATTGTTTTTTTATACTTTATTATTTTTATTATTTATTGTTATTGGCCACGCCCACCAAGCCATCTGACCACCAAGCCGTGCCCACCAATTAAGCCACGCCCACAGAATCGGTAGGGAAAATTTTTAGATTTCACCCCTGAATATAAGAGATACTTTTCATCAGCTTGTCTCCTATCTTATCAATTAATATTCAGAACTGACTTACAATCTGTTGCTTTTGCATTGGTTCAGTTATCCAGGGCTTCCAAAGTCATGTAGTAAGCATTACCGTTAAACTTTAAACCTGGACTTCTATATCCAGATCAAATCTACGGTGAAAGCAGCTGCTATTGAAATGTATGGAGAAGGAAAGTTTAACAAGGGATAAGTTATATAATACATATGAAATATGTTTTGTTTTAAAACAATTTTTAGTATTCAGATAATTTTTATATTTATAGAAGTATAAGGGGAAGTGAAGCTTCTTTTTTGCACATGGGCCAGGAAAATCACTATTATATGGTGTGAATTCCATAAATGCAGACGGTTGTTACTGTAGTTCTTCAGAGTTGCTTTCTCTTGTTTGCATTGCATTTGGTATATTTGATTCTTGGTAATTAAAATAATACTTCTATGTACATAATAAACTCTCATAAAACAATGTACAAAATGAAAAAGCTACATCTGATTTTACAAAGCTGAGATATTGCATATATTCTTGACCACAAGACATACATTTTACAGCTATAGATTTTTACTGTTATAAATTTACCGTGGTCAAATTAAAATGTGACAACAAAGTGAGTAATTCATTAACATGCTTATGTTAGCTTAGTTACATTTTAAATTATGCTTCCTTTTTATTATGCTCTTCATCTGGGATTTTCTCTGTACAATTGAACAATTACTCAAGTAACAGTCTCTGACTACTAGAGCCCTTCAGTGTATTTTCTGTAGAAATGTCTGATATGTTTTTTATTTATCTGAACATGTATTTGTTTTCTGATTACAAGAGATTTTGCTTATAGAAAGTATAACATTCCCTTTTAGTAGCCCACAGACAATATCTTGCTATGGTTTAAGATCTTGGAAAAGTTCTCAGTATCAAATCACTAAATTATTAATAGTCACTGAAGAGATACTGATTGGATCATCCTCGCTTAGCTTTGTGTTTGATTCAACTACAATTCCTTGATTTCCTTACCTGGAAATTTGAAATATATACCTGTATTTTTTGGAGTATAAGACGCACTTGGTGCGCGTGGCTTGGTGGACATGGCAGGGGAAAGATACTGCAAAATCCCCATTCCCACCACACTTCAGGGGAAGAATACTGCAAAATCCCCACTCCCTCCCCACTCCTGGGGGAAGGATATTTGCAAGATCTCCATTCCCACCCCACTCTGGAGCCAGCCAGAGGTGGTATTTGCTGGTTCTCCAAACTACTCAAAATTTCCGCTACCGGTTCTCCAGAACCTCTCAGAACCTGCTGGATTTCACCCCTGGTGGAAATGTCTGTGAGTCATATACAGTGACTATTGCTGAAGCCCCGTCAGCCCCCACCCTTCAGCCTCTGCCTCCAGTAATTTGTCTTCTTGCAGCTAAAGCAAACAGCATGGTCAGCTTCACACAGCCTGATTTAGCATGAGCAGCTGATTTGCAGTTGGATCTGCATCCTGGAATACCTTTTATCAACTGTCCCAGCTGTGGGGATCGCTGCCACCCATTGGCACCATCACCACCCATCGCTGCTGCCACCAATAGCTGCCTCCGCACGCCTCATTTTCAGCCTCCACACATCCCGTTTTCAGCCTCTACATGCCCAATTTTTGGCCTCCGCATGTCCCATTTTAGGCCTGTGCCAGGTGGCGGGGATCACAACCACCTATCCCCACAGCCTTGGAACAGGCCAAAAATGGGACGCACGGAGGCGGTGATAGGTGGCAGCGGCAATGTGTGCCGCCGCTGCCGATGGGCAACAGTGATCCCCACAGCCTGGAACAGCTCATAGGAGGTATTCTCGGATGCAGATCCAACTGCAAATCAATTGCTGGTGCTAAATCAGGCTGTGCTGAAACTCACCATGCTGTTTTCTGTTTTCTGCAAGGAGGCAATTGCTGGGAGGCAGAGGCAGATTTCTTTGTCTTGTTTTCCTCCCCAAAAGCTAGGTGCATCTTATACTTTGGAGCATTTTATATTCCAAAAAATACAGGTAATCCCAGCATTTTTGGAGGGCACCATGTTGAGGAAACTGTCCTGGAGAGTTAGAAGACAAGGGCAAGCATGAAAACATTTCTTGGAGCTGATGATTCCATGCATTAGGAATTTGAGATATGAATTTAATATGCAATGATTTATATAATACATCCCATCTTGGAGAGTACTGTGAATATTTTCATATGGTAAGATGTGTTGTTATATCCCTCTGGGGCAATGGATCATATCACCAAATATGCAGTAAACTTTTTTTCTGTTGAGTTAACATGAGGAAAGTTGTATCCATTTTATTATGTTATCTGTTCAAGAACTTTCTATACTGAGTGATTTCAGTCTCTTGAACACCCACAGAATCCAAACTGATCCTAGACTTTCAAACACATAATCTTACTCAGTGTTTTGTAGTCATGTTAGGCCATACTGTGGTTGTATTGTATTTCTATTTTCCAAGGCACCCGAAGGCAGAACAAGAAGTAGTGGATGGAAACTAATCTAGGAGAGAACCAACCTAGAACTAAAGAGAAATTTCCTGACAGAACAATTAATCAGTGGAATCACTTGCCTCCAGAAGTTGTGAGTTCTCCAGCACTGGAGGTTTTTAAGAAGAGATTGGACAACCATTTGTCTGAAATGGTATAGGGTTTCCTGCCTGGGCAGAGGATTGAACTAGAAGATCTCCAAAGTTCCTTCCAATTCTGATATTCTGTTATTCTCATTGTTCTATCTGGAATCTTCCTAACAAAATCTCTGTACTGTGTTGCTGGCTGTAGTAATTCATTGAAAACTGCTTAAATTCCATTAAGAGGTTAGGTTGTTTCTTTTGATGTAACTTACTGAACCATCATTTGGGATAGATCAACTAAACCAATGATAAATTATTTAGGGCATATGATCTCTAGATTTCAGTAGCAGCCACTGAAACATTATTGATTGACTGATAGAATTTTCCACATCCATCAAAACGACATGCTGACATTTCAGTCTCTGAATCCATGTCAGACCATAATTTTTCTTTTAGAACTTATAGTAGATGTAAAGCAGTCAAAGAATAGGCAAAAGTCTCAAATAATTCAGCCTGTCTTTTCTGCTGATGAAAGACTTATTTGTTTCTCTAGTGTACATTTTCTGTGTATATTTTCTGTGTCTTAGTATAAAAGCCTTGGGGAATGAGATGTCGATATAGCTGTCAGGATGTTGTTAGCTGTAATCTATATTTTGTGTCTCTTATTTCGCCTCAGTGCTTATTTGCTCTGTAATATCCATTGTGTGTTTTGATTTCCTGCTGTTTTGTATGCTGAATGTATTTATTCTTGAATAAATAGCGTTCTTTTTACCCAAAGGAAAATCTATTTAAAAAGGAATACAAAAAACAGGAAAATGGTAGGGAGAGTTGATTGTGGTACATTAAAATGCTTTTTTGTTATTCTGCAAGAACATATGAGGCCTTTCACCTTCAAAGCTAGAAGCTTGAAACCTAGATCTATTTGGTACCATCTCAATATACTGAAGGTACGTGGTAAGATTGCCGTTTGACTAGAGTCAGTTGTATTTTCTTTAATGTATTTTTCTTTTTCTTTTCAATAAGCAAGGATATAAATGCCTTTACAGGTTGCTTCTTCTCCCTATAGCCATATATTGTGTATATTCCACACACAAGAAGAATTGGTCCAGGATGAAACAGTTCACATCCTGATGACTCTGTATTTGAATATGTAGCTGTTATTATTAATCTAGTTTAATTTTTTATACTACTTGTGTAGTATAGTAGCTAGGGTGCTAGATCTAGCTGAGGGACATTAAAGTTGGAATCCACTTAACCAAGGTATTTCCTAGGGCTGGTCTCTCTTATAGCCTATGTACCTTACAGGTTTTTGTGGTTGAAACATAAAAAAAATTGCATTCTCTGAGAAAATACAAGATAGAATGCAATGCACAATATTTGATGTAATTAGTCTTATTTTTGTTTGAGAAACTTCATTAATTAAAATAGCATTCACACCGATTCTATTATGAATAGCAGTAACATTGCGGGGCCAGGATATTTGCAAGATTTCCTTCTTCAGTACCATCTGTCTGTTTTGTAAGATGTAGGACCCTGGGCTCTTTATGTGTTCTTTTGATCAGAGTTTGTTTTCTATAGTGTCCACTCAAATATGTATTTTCAATCACTGCCCCATCCTTTGGAATAGTAGACATTTGGATAGCCCCTTTTCTTCTGGCTTTCAGAAAGTTTATAAAAGACATGACTATTTCAATAAAATTTGAAAACAGAGTTGCTATGACTATCCCCCTGAGTGACTAATTATTTTTAATTACAGTATGTTTTGGAATATTGACTCCCAGTTTATATATGGTGGTTATAATGCGTGGTATTTGTGTTAGTTTTTGATTCGGATGTATTTAATCCAACTTCTGGATTGAGAAGTCAGTTGATTAATGCAGCATATGGGACCTGTAAGTAAATAAGGATTGATTGAAAGCACTATAGTAGATTTAAATTGTTACATATTTAAGCTTCAAGGCAGATCAGGCAGAAATAGTGTGCATTCAAGTGTACATATGTATTCACATGCTATAATTATATTATGTTTTTGTAAAATCTTTTCAGTCAATTTTCCCCCCCACAATAAACAAAGTTTCATATTTATTTTTAATTAATGGGTCCAATACTTCTTTTCTTGCTGTGAGCCAGCTCTTGATTTTTAAAAGATATTGGGGAAAAATCTTTTTGGACTATCCAGTTGTCAAAGGCTGTTTTTCTGTTATCCTGCAGCAATGGGAGGACAGAATGGGCCAACTTACTGCAGGGACAACTTGCCTCAAGCAATGGAGGGAAAGCCAGGCATGTGGGGGTGAGCAGTTGGGCAGAGCATAGAGTAGGGCGGAGTCCAGAGTCTTCTCATTTTCACACTCACCACCATTGTTGCTGATCTCTGGGCCAAAGAGACAGAGGATGCAAGGGCAGTAGACAGGGCACGTGGCGGGGAGCTGGTGGCATCCAGGGGCATACAATTTTCACACACTCCTGGTCCCCACTGTATCCCTGGACTCCTCAGCCTGGAGCTTGGTGTGGCATTGTGGCGGCGGGTTGTGTGTGACAATGGGATGACGCTGGCTGCCACCACCATTCTGCACTCTGCCCATCTGCTTACCCCCCTACCTGGCTCTCCCTCTGCCCATGCATGTAAGTTGTTCCCATAGCAAGTTGACCATGTGAATTGTCCTGTAGCTACTTGGTGGCAGTGAATTGGCAGAAGTTACTTGTCAGTGGTAAGGTGACGGCAGTGAGCTGGCTATGTCAAACTGGCTGCATTGAGTTGTCCTAGACCTACAAGAAGAGTTGGACCTGTTCCTTGTCTATTTTAATATAATCCCCTAGAATTAGTACTACATAACACACTTGAAGTGCTGGACATGAAGTTCCTATGAGACATGCAAATTCATCTCAGTGGTAGTAGTCTCAGTTAAGGCAGAATGTAGAGATTCACAGAAAATGATCCATGTATTTGTTGTCTAGATCTGGGTAGGTTTGCTGGAAATAATAGTAGCAATATTAGAAACTTTGAAATTGGGTCATAAGTAGCTTTGGAGGGGGGAAGTCAGTCATAACTTTGAATGGTTCCTAAGTGGCTAGTCGTAAGTTTAGGACTTCCTGTAGATAGTGAGACTAGGTCTTTCTGTAAATTAAAAAAATGTTAGGAGTCACAAGACAGATAATTTTGTCTATGTGACATTTTTCTAAAAAATTATATATTGTACCCCAAAGTTCATGGGTTAGGAAAAGGCTGTTGGCGGGAGGGGAAAACTATAATCCAAGTAGCAACATTATCCCTGGTGTAGTAGGACTTCCTAGTATGATTTAGGAGTCCAAAATATGATAGTTAATATTTACCTCATAGATACATAAAAGATTGCCATTTTTTGTTTTAAATATATACAGTACATATTAAGGCGACTGGAAATGTAATGAAGCAAAAGGGAACTAAAATAAGTTAAAACCATTGCTTTATTTTTTTTTCAAAACAAATAAGGGCATTCTTCATTTTGCCTTGGACTGGTTCATTAAAAGAACATTCTGTATTGGTTGATGTGTTTAAACTAAGTCCTTAAAATGCTTGGACCTTGCTTAGTGTTTAATTCTCTTGGTACACTTGAGTTCGATGCTGATGTTGACTTTAATAAACTCAGCTATTCTAATTGCTTCTTGGGCCCAAAGTAATGTGACATCATATGTGTGAGAGTTTGATGTAGGGGCATAGATTTAATCTCTTTCTGCTTCTGGAGTCCACAGAGTACATGAAATTTTCATGGGGGAAGAATATTCCATCATTTCCATTGAGAAATTGCTTTCTTTTCAAATCTGACATGGTCCACAGCAGGGGAAAAGCACTAAAGCCCTCTTCCCTTCATGGCATAGTTCCAATTAACTTCTGCACTTCCTATTTGTAAAAGAAGAATTTGTTCATAATGGTCAAAATATAATTTGGCAGTAGGTTATGATAATTTTTATGGCCAAGTTTGTTTTTGCAAAAAAAGAAAAAGATCCTTAGTTTGAAAGAAGAGTATAACTGAATACTAATATTTCACAAAAATCTAATGAAATTGCCAAATAAGTGCTGATAAGACTGCAGCATCTGTCTTATCTATTAATGTTTTCAAAATTACTGTCCCAGAATTTATGACTTTAGAAAGGATTGTTCTTACAGCACATTCCTGGAAATATTGAAGTGACAAAATTGATTTTTCTCTATTTATACACTTGATGGTGTGCTTTTCACATTAAAAAAACACACTTAAAAAGCAGAGTTTTGTTCTGTTCTATGAACAAGAAATGCTTTTGGGTAAGGGTATACTGATTGGAAATCAATGTTCTTGATTGAGTCCCACCTCAACATACTTTTATTTATCTGTGCTGCTTAATAACAGTATAGCTAATTCAGCAACAAAAATGGAACCATACAACAATGGTTTGGTTTCTTTTGTAGGCATGAAGACTATTAAATAGAATGCTGTGGCATTTGGCATTTGTATCCAAGAGAATAAAAATAGAAGTCTAGAAGCTGCTATTTTCTATGACCTTTCTGTCAATATTCTTTGACTAAATGTTAATATTGCAGCATGCTCTTAGAATCCTTTTAAATAGCTTTAAACAATTCAAAAAAAGCTATCTTGCAAAATAGGAACATTTTGCTACAAAGCAAAATACCAATATTGTGATAATAAATGGGCAACAAGCTATCCATTTGCTAACACAGTAAATATCAGTTGTCTGATGGATAATAGATAGGAAACTAATGTGTTATGATTCTTAGGTATCGTGCAAGCCGAATCAATAAGAATTGAACTGGCAAATAGATAAATTGAATTGGACACAAAGACTGGTGAGTTTCACAACTTACAATGGCTGCCTATGATGTATTAACCATATTGCACTAGTTATCATCCTGGTCAGATGAACCCTCCAACTTTATGTCACTTGTGTCGAGGGGTCCTTCGCCGGCCTCTACTTGCCCCTCCCCTCCCAGCCACTCCTCACCTGCCTGCCCGGGTGCCTTAGGGCCCCAGCCACCACAAGAAAGAGTTGGCAAAACAGCTGGCTCAGTTCAAATTGGATCTTGCCGAGAAGGAGGCTCAGCAGAAGCATCTCACTGAGGACTATGGACATAGGCTTTCCAAGCATTGGGAAGACCTGCAGGAGTGCAAGGCCAGGTACCAGGACCTGGAGGCTCAGCGGGCTGAGATAGTCAGCCAGTTCTGGGCCATGATGCAGTCCCACTGGGAAAAGGCCTTCTGGCTCTTTGCCACCAGTGGCGCTTCCCTCTAGCCTTTGCCCAAAGCCCCGGACATCTATAATGCATTTTGAATTTACCTACACATAGCCTAGACCACCAGTGGTCACCAACTGGTGGTCCGCAAGAAAATTTTGGTGCTCTGCAGAAAAATTATTTGCATTTTTTATGTTGTACTAAATCACGGGTCCTCAAACTACAGCCCTTGGGCCAGATACATGCAGTGAACGTTTGTGTTGCTGCAGAGTCTCCCCCTTCGGGGTCCTTTTGTGCGGGTCAGAGGGGGGGATAAATTCTGACTTGGGGCCTGGTTCAGCCTCCTGGTATGGGGCTTTGGGCGAAGGCTGGAGGAAAGTGCCGCTGGTGGAGAAGAGCCAGAGAGCCTTGTTCCAGTGGGACTGCATCATGGCCTGGAACTGGCTGACCATCTGACTGAGTCTCCAGGCGCCGATACCTTGCCTTGCACTCCCACAGGTCTTCCCTCTGCTTGGAAAGTCTATGCTCATAGTCCTCAGTGAGCTGCTTCTGCTGAGCCTCCTTCTCGGTCAGATCTAATTTGAACTGAGGCAACTGTTTTGCCAACTCTTTCTGGTGGTGGCTGCTTAGCTCCAACAACTGTTGGGGCCTTAAGGAGCCTGGGCGGGGAGGCAAGGAGTGGGTGGCAGAGGAGGGGCGAGTAGAGGCTGGCAAGGTGCCCTCAATGTGAGTGACATCAAGTTGGCCATGCCCACCCAGTCACATGACCACCTAGCTACGCCCACCCGGTCATTAGACAGATCATAATAGTGGTCCACGGGATTTAAAATTATGAATTTAGTGGTCCCTAAGGTCCGAAAGGTTGGTGACCCCTGGCCTAGAAGACACATTTGTGGTGGAATCTGGCACTGAGTTAGGGGAGAGAAAAGTAAACAAAAATATCAGTCTTGAATCATTGTTATGCTCTATAATTCTTCACAGCATTTATCAGATAGTTAGGCAGAGTGTACTTTAGTCTGGCAAAATATCTATGAAGATTCCCAACTTTCCTGGTCATGGCTGTCCCAAAGGGGTTTTTCATAAGGCCAGTGGTCTTTCTTAGTTTTTCCCCCCTTGAAAATGTTTTATTTCCAATCCAAGAAGCTTATTCAGTTCATTTCAGTCTGCCAAGATTCTGTCTATTTAGGTGAACAGCAATAAGGATGTTGCTTTGAGCATTTACAGGTGTTGCTCTTGATTTCCCATGCTTGACAACATCCTATAAACCTACAAAGAAAATACAGTGTGATTATTTATTTTCTTTTTACAACCCTGTAGTCCCTTAATTTGGGGTAGTTGGGTTGACTGGATGGAATTGAGTATTTACTGGCCAGATGTCCTTCCTGATGCCTACATGGAGTTCGCAGCAGATAGCTTCTATTGCTGATGCACAGTGAGAGATTGGAGGGCAGATAGAGACATATTGCCTAGCTCCAGTGGGGGGGGGGGAGACTCTGTGCACTTTATCCAGCTCTCTAGCAGGGAGTAGAATTTGTTAAAGATTGTTAGGAGTTGGAATTTGTTCAGTGGGGTGTGGGTAATTTTTGATTAGGGGGTCAGCTGAGCAGCTCACTAATGCATTGTATAAGTTGGGTGAAGGATGACTGTCCTGTAGAGTAGGAATTGATAAGAGAGAGAAAACATTCCTAATTCTCTCATTGTATTTGGTAAAGTGCCTTCTAATGGCTCTATTGGGGGTGGCTAATTTGAGAAGGAGTCTTGATTCAACTTTGGCAGGGTCTAGAGCAGTGTTGGCAAATCATTTTGGCACCAAGTGCCGAAATGGGAGCACGTGCGCGCACACGGAGCACCAGAAATTGGAAGAGCGGTTCCCAGCACGCACGTGGGAGAGCGCCAGAAACTGGAAGAGCTGTTCCAATTGCTGTGCGCTGGGAAGCTGAGTTTCCAGTTTCCAGCATGCACATGCGTGCTAGTCACCTAGTCTTCCAGTTTCTGGCATTCATGCACACGCAAAGACTAGCTGGCTGGCATGCATGCGTGCACCGGGAAGCTAAACTTCTGGTTTCCAGCCTGTGCAGGCATGCATGAAGACTACCTGGCTGGCCCATATGTGCGCGCCGGAAACCAGAAGCTTAACTTCCCAGCGCACGCATGCGGTCCAGGGAGCTACTCTTCCGGTTTCCAGCGCTCCCGTGTGTGCGAAGACCAGCAGGCATGTGCGCCGGGGAGCACTGGAAACCAGAAGAGCAGCTCCAAAGTGCACACACAGGGGAGTGCCAGAAACAGGAAGCTTAGCTTAGTCACCTTGTCTTCTGGTTTCTGGCGTGCATGCGCACGTGAAGACCAACTGGACAGTGTACATGTGCGCGTCGGAACCCGGAAGAGCAATGGGCGGCGGCTGGCATGCCCGGAGAAATGGCTTCCAGCACGTGTGTCATAGGTTCGCTATCACGGGTTTAGAGCAAGGGCTGGGACAATATCTTGCCAGACAATCTGGAATTATTATTTTTTTTGGCCTTTAAGCATTAAGAACGTGGAATCAGTGCTGTCCTTTGCAACTTGTGGATCTGTATAATCTATATAACCATATGTCTTATGGATTATCATACAGTAGGATGGGATTATTCTCCATAGGATGGGATTATGCTCTGAATTTTAGAGACTGCCAATAGCTCTTTGTGGAAGAAAGTGTTGCTGACAGTTTTGAAGGAATCTTTAGTTCTCCTTCTCAAGAAGACGCATCTAAAGATTTTAGATAACTATCATCTGGTCTGCACTGTTCTTTTTTTTTTTTAAAGTGAACTTTACTCTGTGCTGCAGACCCTGCATTGGCTTCCAAGAGGCTTCTGTGTGCAATTTACAGTGCTAATGTCAATTTTTACTGCTTGGCACAGCCAGAACAAGGAAGTGGTGGCTTCCCACTTGGTGTAAGTTTGGAGAGACAAAGCATGGTTTTCTGTACCAGCCCAGGCCATCTGGAATGGCCTCCCATTGGAAATCAAATTACTGCCTTTAGCTGCCTTCAAGAAGAAATTGAAGATGGACTTTTCCGGAAGACATTTGGAAGTCAACAGGAAATATCTGTTTTTCTGAATTGGATATCTGAGTTTTCTGGATTGTATATTTAAGGGCTTGGGGATCGTATTGTACTATTGCAGTTTTAATGCTTTATTCTTCTGAAATTTATCAAGAGTCTTTGGGGTTATATCAAAGTATAAATGAAATAAATAAACAATATATGCCAAAAAAAATTGGCTTAATACAGGTAATCCTCCACTTATAACAGTTCATTTAGTGACCGCTTGAAGTTACAACTGCACTAAAAAGTGATTTATGACCATGTTTCACAGTTATGACCATTGGAGCTCTCCCATGATCACGTGATTTACATTCAAATGTTTGACAACAGACTCACATTTATGACAGTTTCAGTGTCCCTGAGTCATGTGATCCCCAAGCTAAGTCAATGGGGAAACCAGATTCACTTAACCGTGTTACCAATTTAACCACTGCAGTGATTCATTTAACAAATGTGGCAAGAAATGTCATAAAACGAGGCAAAACACAAGTTTCTCACTCAACATAAATTGTGGTCATTAATTGAGGACTACCTAGGTAAATATATAAAATATAGAATCATCTATTGCTAGTTCATGGAGAATGATTCACATATTGATTTTAGTAAATAATAAATATTTGCATTTCAGTAGATTTAGTTTAGTGAACTAAATTAGTTTAGTTTAGAAAAACACATTTTAGCTTTGCGTAAAAATAATCATGCTGGCAGTATCAAATTATTGTAATAATGTACTGCTACCGAATACCTCTCACCGACCCGTGCGCTCTCACAGAGAGGGACTCCTCAGGGTGCCGTCAGCTAGGCAGTGCCGTCTGGCGACACCCAGGGGAAGGGCCTTCTCTGTGGGGGCTCCCACCCTCTGGAACGAACTCCCTCCAGGACTTCGCCAACTTCCGGACCTCCGAACCTTTCGTCGCGAGCTTAAAACACACTTATTTATCTGCGCGGGACTGGATTAGATTTTAAAGTTATGGGTTTTAAGGGGTTTTTATTATTTATACTATTTTAAATTTGGGGCAATAGAATAAGTTTTTTAATTGTTTTTTAATCTGTATTTATATGTATTTTAACTGCCTGTGAACCGCCCTGAGTCCTTAGGGAGATAGGGCGGTATATAAATTTGAAAAATAAATAAATAAATAAATAATACGTGTGTGCATATCTGTGCTGTTATTAAGAAAAAGAAAGCAAAAGATGTAAAACTAGTGTTTTCTAACTGAAATATATTGATTTAGATACAGATAGTCCTCGACTTACAACAGTTTGTTTAGTGACTGTTCAAAGTTACAAAGGCACTGAAAAATGTGACATATGACCATTTTTCATAATTACCACCTTTGCAGCATCCCCATGATCATGTGATCAAAATTCAGGTGCTTGACTACTGGTTGATATTTATGACCTTTGCTACATCCCAGGGTCATGTGATCACCTTTTGTGACCTTTTGACAAGCAAAGTCTATGGTGAAGCCACATTCACTTAACAACCGTGTTACTAACTTAACAACTGCAGTGATTCACTTAACAACTGTGGCAAGAAAAGTCATCAGACGGGGCAAAACTCACATAACAAATGCTTCACTTAACAACATAAATTAAGGGCTCAGTTGTGGTCATAAGTGAAGGACTACCTGTACAGCACATATGTTTTGCTTTGTAGTTGCTATAGCCATTGACTATTTTCGAGAGAGTTTCCACTATTCAGTAAACTTTGTTGACATACTACTTGTAAATACATTCAAGCTTCCATGTGCACATACAAACTATAATTCAGCAAATTTACCAATTCAATATTCTCCTAATATTGTTTGTGTTTCTATAACTTAGTGTTGGAGGAATGAATTTGGAATTGACTTGCACAAGTAGTGGGGATTTGTTTCGTTTGTGTATTTTAGGTTCTAGATACGGTTCCTGTTTTTTTTTTAGTTCATTTTGAGTGACTTATATTAACAATTTAGCAAAGGAAACCTTTTAAATCTTTCTTCTTTTTATTTTTTAATATTACTAAAAAAGCAAATGTTTTGAGAGAAAGCCTGCTTAATGGAAATTAATTAACCAAGAACTGCTATCAGTTGTAATAAGGTTTACTGCTTTGTTTATTACTTGGCTTTTATGATTAATAGGTGTTACTGAGATATTGTTGTATTTCTCTTGTTCCTTGAATCGATAAACTCATTTACTGCAATTATATTCTGTTATTTTACTTGTGAGTGCAAATATAAACTGTCTTATAAATATTTTAGTTGATAATTTGTCAGTTTGTTTTGAAACATAGCAAATTGTCAGAGAAAAATAATACTGAAAAAGTAGAGGGCTCTTTAATAAGTAACCTTATTCAATTGCTGGTTACAAACAATAAGCAAAAATGTTCACAAATTGTAGTTTATAGTTACTTGCAAATGCAGTTATTATGTGAGGACCTCATTGTGATAGGTTGTGTTGTGCAACCTATAGGCCAGGGGTGGGCTCTAAATTTTTTTACTACCCGTTCTATGGACGTGGCTTATTTTGTGGGTGTGGCTTGATGGTCATGTGACAGTGGGTGTGGCTTGATGGTCATATGACTGGGTAGGCGTGGCCAACTCAATGTGTCTCATGTCAAGGGGTACCTCGCCTGGCCCCTCCCCTCCCAGCCATTCCTTGTCACACCCAGCCTCAACGTATCTATAGTTCTGCAAAAATGTTGTTCACCTTTTTTCAACTTTATTATCTACATGCTATAGATCAGGGGTCTCCAAACTTGGCCACTTTAAGATTTATGGACTTCACCTCCCAGAATTCCTCAGCCAGCTTTGCTGTCTTAAAGTGGCCAAGGTTAGAGACCTCTGCTATAGATGCACTTTCATGGACCACTGAAAGGAGGAAATGGCTCATATGCTTTGCCCAAGAGTGTGATAGGCAACAGTCTTTTAAGGGGCTGCTAGAGAGAAGGGGGTGGAAAGTATTTTCCAAAGCACCAGAAGGCAAAACAAGAAGCAATGGATGGAAACTCAACAAAGAGAGAAGCAACCTAAAACTAAGGACAAACTTCCTGATAGTGTGAACCTATATAGGTTTCAGTCATAATTTCACATATAAAATAGCCATTCATGTAATACAACCTGCATATTGTTCAAAACAATCATTGGTATAATGGCTGATGTTTGACAGCAGGCCTAAAATCCCCATTCCCTCCCCACTCCAGGGGAAGGTTACTTCAAAATCCTCATTCCCTCCCCACCCCACTAATCTGTTCTGGGAAGGAATCAAACTCCGTCCTCTTCATTTCCCAAATAAAATATCCCAGATAATTAAGGAATAATCAAACCGCTAGCAAGGAACCTGCCTGGAATTCCACATTCCTGCCAGCTGCATAAAGGAAACTTTGTAAGCAGAAAACAGCTACCAGTGCTTACAGATAATATAAAGTGGAAGCCGGAAGTTTGGCTCCATTTACAAGCAGGCAGAAAACTCATTCAAGACAGGATACTTCACAATGGAAATCGCCCAAACCTTTTTAGAAACACAAAGCCCATGTTGGACAAACCCCAAAACTTCAAAAACATTGAACCATATAAGAATTTCTCCTCTTATCCAATTTGTTGTTCAGCTGACCCAGAAAGGAGCTTCCAGCTCTGTCAATTTAAAGTGACAGCGTTTCCCCCCCCCCCTTCTTCTTTGCCAAGCGATCTCCTGGCTGAGAAGTGAGCCGATCAGTTGGGAGGCTTCTTGGCTTCTCAATTTAAAGGGACAGTGTCTTGTTTTTTTTTTCTCTTCTTCGACAAGTGAGTCTTGATTTTTTCCTTCTAGCCAATCAGCTCGGAGTCAGGAGGCAGCAGTAGATTGGGGGTGGGCCAGGCAGAATTTTTACTACCGGTTCTCCGAACTACTCAAAATGTTTACTACCGGTTTTTGCAAACTGGGGAGAACTGGTAGCAACCCACTACTGCTATAGGCTCTAATTTTGTCACATACTGTATGAGAGTGTTTTTTTTACAATGGTGTTTGATAGTATAGTATATTAAGAGCTGCAATTTACCATCACTGATATCAATCAACAATAGTTTCAAAATATAGGCTAACATCTGAGCCACATTAATTCCAGTAACAAGAATTAAAAAAAGATTTCTTCACATTTTTCTTTCTTTTATATACATTTTCATTGTTTCACAGTAAGATTCTTTTTAACACCTGACATAAATGGAGAGCCAATTTGGTGTAGTGGTTAAGGCATCAGGCTAGAAACCCAAAGACTATGTGTCAAAGCCAGCCGGATGATCTTGAGCTAGTAACTTTCCCTCAGTCCTAGGAGAGAGGCAATGGCAAACCACTAATGAAAAATCTTGTCAATTAAACTATATACCCAGGCAGTTCCTGAGAATTGGAATGATTGAACAGAAGGGGGGGAAAATAGCATAAATATTGCATCTCCGAGTATTAGTGAGATTATGCACAAATTAAATTAAATTTAACACAATAAATATAGATTAAACTTTCTTGCCTAAAATTACTGCCTTATAATTACAATTACAATTGAAACAATCTACAATTACTGCATCTCTGAATTCCTCCTAGATTAATGGAGTACGTTAGTAGAAGAACGTTTTAAATTCTCAGGAATTTTTCCCACTGAATTTTGGACACTTTAAATGTAAATTATTAGAGTGAACTGTGTTGAAAAATTGTGCTCAAAAGCTGGTTTTGGAATTGTAGATTTGGATAAACCAATGGAATTCTACATATGAAGTGCACAAAGCGAGTCCAGAAAACTGAAAATGTCAGAAGTTCAGGATTGGCTGATATCTCTAGATTTATAAATCTGTATATTTGTACATTTATCTTGGCACTGAGGAATCTGATTTATACTGCTGCCGATGCCCAGAAGCCAACTTTAATGTACTGCGCATAATCTGGTTATCCAATCGTATGAATTCAAGTTGAGTTATGCTTGCCCAGAATACGTCACTGGCATTTTTCATTCATCTGAGTTTACCAAACAGTTTTAATAGTAAATGTAAAATTATCTGTAAATTTAATTATAAATATATACTGTTTCATGCTGAAAATTCTGTTCATAAGAACATTACTGTTGGATCATAGCTCAGGATTCTGTTTCACACCAGAACTAATCACATGTCTATTGGAAATCCATTAGCAAGGCAGCCAAAGAACAAAACTTCTGTTGCTTCTGCTCTCTAGCAAACTGGCATCCAGCCTGTAAACCTAGATAGTCATCATGGCAGATCCATCTCATTTTTTAAAGCTGTCTTAAGTTGGAGGCAATCACAATTCTGTTGGAAAATTCAATAACCTGTGCACTGTATGAAGAAATAGTTCATAACAATTTTTAGAAATGGAAATCTTTTCAAAAATAGCAAGCAATCAGCCAGCTTCATTTTTCTGGGACAAGCCCATATATCCTGATGTAGTTAAACACTGCCATCTAGAGTTTCTGAGATTTTAGCTGGAGTATTACCACCAGGGTTAATATTTATTTTGTTATTGGATTCAATCATCTTGAGAAAGAGGAACAGTCTTCTATTTTTCCTGGATGAATTCATACCTTTTTTTTTTTGAGATGGTCGTTAAATGAACCCATTGTTTGCAATGGACATCTTTTGCAGGAAACTAGAAGGCAATAGCAATAGCCCTTAGACTTACATACTGCTCCAGAGTGCTTTCCAGGACTCTCTGAGTGGTTTACAATGTCAGCATATTGTCTCCAACACTTTGGATCCTCATTTTATCAATCTCAGAAGGATGGAAAGCTGAGTCAACCTTGAACCCCGTCAGAATTGAACTACGGGCTGCACCACTGTGGTTTCTGGCAAAAAAGTCACAAATTGCAATGTATGACTGTGGGATGCTGCAGAGTTGCCAATCACAGAAAATCTGATCACTTGACTGCGAATTGGGGCAGCTGTCAGAACTTTGAATCCTGTTCATACGGTCCTTTTTTCTGGGTCCATCATAAACTTGCATGATCACTAAGCAACTGATTGTAAGTTGAGGACTACCTGAACTCTTATTATTTTGGCAGAGTAGACAAACAGCTTGGCAATAGATTTGCTTCCTGTGGCGTAGTAGACCGAATCAGGCTCTACTAGCCTGATGCCTTTCAAGACGTTTGTGTGTGGGAAAACCCCTTTAGAAACAGAAAGACAGAATAAAAATCTATTAAAAAAGCATTCCACTCCCCCACCCCTAATATGTTCTCTCCATTTAAAGAGCACATCAGTTTAATTCCCATGGTTATATAATCATGTAATATGTAATTTTTCCTCTATAACTATTAACTATTCTGTATAGATGTTTCACTGTATCATTTGTCTTAGAAGCTGCATGGATAAACTAGAAACTAGAAAGTATTAAACAGTATTAAACCATTCCAGCTATTTGGACCCACATTCTAGATTTTATTAACAGATAGTTACAGGTAATCGGTAGTTTTTGTGATTAAGTCTACAAACACGTTCAACAGAAATCATTCAGATTATTTAAAGTATAATGGGTAAGTTCCCAAGAACTCAAGCAATTATAACATCTAATCTTGGCCAAAAAAAGTTTCTCAAGTCTCAAAAATTCAAAAGCAACCAAATGACTCAACAACAAAAATCAAATAAAATATATAAGGAATAATACAGATGTCTTTCTACAGGCCATATAATGCCCCCCCCCTTTCTGTGTGTATATAATTTATCTTTATATTTTTTTCTCCACTGCAAAAATTTTAAAACATTTTAGGAAGCAGTGGGAAAGTGGATATATAGGAGAAAAGATGAAGAAAGGTTCTATGCCAATAACTAAAATACCATAACAATTGAAAGAGATTCCTGCCCAATGTAGCACTCAGTTAAAGCACCCTGCACAGATAGTTGACTTGAATACATTTAGCAAAGGATGAGCAGTTGATTCTACTGTCAAATAGTCTTCAGTGTATAGGAAGTTTTCCTAACATTCAAATGGAGCCTGCCTTTTCTAGTTTAAATCCATGATTCTCTCTTCTGCCCTTTGGGATGATGGGGAACAGGTCTTGACCTTCTGTGTGACACATCCTTTCAAATATATGAAGAGTGCTGTCATTTGTCCCCAAATTTTCTTGACTCCAGTTTTCAAATTTCATCATACAGCTAACTCATATTTTGTTTATAACTAATTTCTATTTCATGATCTTTTATATATATTATTGCCAAGCTAAGTATTACCCCATTCTATTCCTTAGTCTCCTCTCTCTCTCTCTCTCTCTCTTTTGTAAGTAGAAAGTGTCGGGATTTAGTCTATTAAATTTTAATCTGTTATTTTCAGTCCTTTTCTGGAATTCATCAATATTGTTTAGCATTTTACTTCCGAGGGCATAATTGTCACTACCCCATCCCAAATTCAATAACATGAAATAGGAAAAGAGAATGCTCATCAGAGAGAAGAATTGACATTTAGTATCAAAAGAGTGTCCCCAAGCCTGCTGTGCTACTTCATTATGTGAGAAGTGTTCCTGGGTTAGGTGAGCAAAGAATATTGGGAATGTATGCCAATACCATATATTTACAGCAGGGTCATCCAAGATGTGAAGATCATACTAGCCACCAAATTAATGCAAACAGGCACCTGTGCTGGGCAACAGTGATATTGGAAGATGCTGGAGGCAGGTGTTCATTTTAATACAGGCCAAGGCATCAATTTAGATTGTTTAAGAAAGGCAATGGTAAACCATTCCTATATTTTTACAGAAAGAACCACATTGATAGAAAATATAAAATAATCAATGATATACTCAGAATATACTCCCAAAGAAGATGAAACCTGAAGATTTTTTTGGAGTATTAATGTCTAGATGAAAGCCTTTGAGACAACTAATTCTTGATGTCATATAGAAAAAAGAAAGCTGGAGCTGTAAAAGCTGAATTACAGTGGGAACATGGAATGTAAGATGCATGAACATGGGAAAACTAAACACAGTGAAAGATGAAACAACTGTGAATTGACACCTTAGACATCAGTAAATTTGAGATGAACTAGGATTGGATACTTCCACTCAGAAGATCACTCAGAATATAGAAAACAAAAAAGGATTGGGTGTTGTATGTTATAAAAATTATGAAGGGTATAGCAAAAATAATATTTGATTACAATGCAGTCGGTGTCCAGATAATAACAATTAGATTTTACGGACAGCCCTCTAATATGATGACCATACACGTTTATGCTTCAACCACAGCCAGAGGTTGTTGATGAATTTTACGATCAAGTTCAATTTGAAATTAATAGAACATGCTATCAAGATTTGCTGCTTGTGATTGGAGACTGGCATGCCAAAGACAGAAAGAATACATTGGAGTACTATACAGTAGAGATGTCAGCATCTTAGATTTTTAGAAAATATCCCATATTTACAAGAATGTCTTAATACTAGAAGATGAAGTTAGATCCAGTCATTACTAAGTTTGTAGCTTACAGGAATTGATGGCATATCCACAGAAATATGGCAGCAGTAGTTGAAGAATCCTTTAAGTTCTAATCAAGCTGTGGCAGCAGATCTAGAAAACAGCATAGTGGCAAACATATTGGAAGAGTCTAAAACGACTGTATGTCCCAATACACACAAAAAATGAGACAATAGAATGTGCAAATTATTGTAGTGGTAAAAAGTACCCTTCACCCATACACGTGCAAGCTGCATTTACTATCTATTCATTGATATTCCTCCTCCCTTCTGCCCGCTCTCCGTACATATTAACTGCTTAAAGTGCATTTGTAAGAAAACTTTCATAGCAAACTGAATTGCCCTTGAGTGGTGACGGGGGCAATATTCAGTCAAGAACCTACGGCCTAGTAAACCAAATTGTTTTTACTACTGACCATATCTCAAAGTTGATATGGCTAGCATGCTAACCTCATAGGTCAGAATAAAATATATAAGGTCGCAGAGATGAATTTATTTGAAATATTCCATACTGTAATTTTCATTCTGTAGGTCTTTTTCTTTGCTTTGTTTTTGCAGTGTAGTGGCCTATGGTATATAAGTTCTGCTGTTGCTCTTTGCTGTTTTGCTGGGAAACCAGTATATACCAGTATTATTGCTTTTATGCATACAAACAAAATTATGCTGAATCTTCAAATGATTTGGTTGCTTTAGTGTTAGCTACAATACTATGTTACAGTACATGTAGGAGACCAAGCTGAGCCGAAGGTGTGTGTGTTTCAAATGCATCATCGGTCTCAAGTCCCTTGTCATCCACAAGAGATCTAAGTCCAATCCACTTCGAATTCTGTTGACTCTTATCTACCACCAGTTTTCTTTGAGTGTTAGTAGTTCAGATGCTAGTAAAGAACTTCAGTTTGCAATAAACCTATATATTTTTGAAGTGCCTGGACTCCTGCTTTTCTGCACTTGATAGTACTTTTCTTTTCATAGGCTAGCAAAAAAAATGCTTAGAATCATTCAATGCAGATTAGAGTCTTATAGTACATGGAAAAAGTGATGCTAGGTAATCAAGCTATAACATAAAGAACATAAAAAAGTAGTTGTTATGTGCTTCATGGGCATCTCGTGTCATTGTCCTTATGTGAAAGTTAGATACAAGTCAGGAAGCTACAGTACAGAATATGATGAAATAGACTGGCCCAGATTGGAAAACAAGTGAGACAAGGCAGTATGTATCCCCCTTATTATTTATTCAACCTACATGCTGAATATACTGTATATTAAGGGAATCAGAATTGGAAAAAAATGAGTGTGGTTTTATAATTGGAACAAGGAACATCAATAACCTGCATTATGAAGATACAGTAGTCTGATAGCTGAAAATGCATAGGATTGCTGAGTCAAGGAGCACAGTGAAAAAATGGGACTAAAATATGTAAAGAAGACCAGACTGATTTAGTAGAGTAGTCATGAATGCCTTGGAAAAGATGTTCTGATGCCATGACGTGTCTATACTTACAAAGATCAAAATAGTACAAGTGGTGATTCCTATGAAGCTGTATGGAAATGAAATTGGACTTTGAAGAAGCAGGACAGGAAGATAATGAAGCTTTTAAGTTTTTGTTTTGAGGAACACTCCTGAGAATACTGTGGACAACCAAGAAAGCAAAAAATTGATTATTAAATACGTCAACCCAGAGTTCTCACTTGAAGCACAAATGACTGTGTTCAAATGATCTTACTTTGGATACATTAGGAGATGATCTAGTTTTCTGGAGAAGGCTCTAATGCTGGTAAAGATGGGAGGAAAAAGAGGGATCTAATTTTTGTCTTGGGACAGTTAAGATGTGATCTTGCAATGGGGGACATTGTTACGAATCCATTGCCTTTGGCAGATCACTTTCTGATTGCCTTCTGCCTCTATGGTGTCACACTCTCTCCCAAAAGAAAGATAGGAACCATTTAATAGTCCTCCCACCGTCAGGTACTTAATGGTTCCTTGAAGGCCCAAAGAAAACTTGGCGTTTTTCCTAAGGATTTGGTGGGTGGTCCAGCTGAGGTCTTAATTGCTGTCTGAAAAAGGGAAGGTTATGGGATTTTGGACTGTATTGCCTCTCTGCAGCTTCTCCCTGTGTATCCTGGGGTACACCTTGGTTTACCAAGGAACTTGGTAATCTTTGATGTCTCAGTGACTTTTGATGTTGTCAACCGCAGTGTCCTGAGTTGGCTCTATAGACTAGTGGGCATCATTGAAGACTACTTCTCTTCTTTTCTCTAGGGATGGTTTTAATTGGGTGTTTCACATTGATTTGTACAATACCATAGTTTTGGTTGGATGGGGAAAATTACTCCCCATGTTCTTCCTCTGTGGAGTACTGTAAAGTCTCCCCCCTTCTATTCAATATCTACATGAAATCCCTGAGTGAAGTCATCCACTTGCATTGGGTGTAGTCTCATCATACTAATGATAACTAACTATATCTTTTGATCCCAGGCTAGCCAAGTAGGGCAGTTGAGATTCTGTTCCAGTGCCTGGAGACTGTGTGGATTTAAAGAAAGAGGAACTATCCTACTAAGACTGAATAGATGTGGGTATTTGGGCAGATATAGTATTTCTGCAGTCTGGAAGTCTTTTTAAACTCATAGTCAATGAGGTGTTGGCAGCTGTGGCCAGGGCAGGAAAAATTCTTCACTACATTTATCAGATGGCTGCACTGATGGAAGACCTGAGGGTACAGGTTAGGGACAAATTGTTAGGGAGAAAATCTACGTGGTAGCTCAGAGTTGACACTGACTTGATGGCACATAATGTGTCAGTGATTATGTGACAGGAAACTAAAATGCAATGATGAAATTAGGGATGAAAATTACTGTGACCATGGTTACGTATTAATCAGTCATGCTTTTATATATAAAGCAGTCTTTTAGTCAAGAAAAATGAGAAGGACTTAGTTCTTTTATTGCTTTACAAGGAGAATTTATATGTTTTCTCGTTAGGGGTAGGTAAGAAAAATATAGAAGAGATTAGAATAAAAAATAAAGATAAGGTTCTATCACCAGTTAAAAATATTAACTATATTATATATTTTATATGTGGTCTAAGACAATTCCTCTTTACTTGGTGGAGCCCAGGCAAGCCAAAAGATTGAATCGGACTGATTTAGATTGTTGGATACGTTGTGGAGTGTAGGTAGTCTTTGACTTATGACCATAACTGAGCTTGGAATTTTGGTTGTTAGTAATTGTGGTTGTTAAGACACTCAAATGATTGCTTCACTCAAAGAAAACAATCCCTTTTTTCCTAGCCAGTCTGGGGGACAATTGCCTCTTTAGCCTTTAATCCATACCTCATTTCGGACATTAATACAATTGAGCCTGTCCAGAGATATTTTACAAGAAGAGTTCTCTACTCCTCTGATCACAACAAAATATTTTATGCCACCAGACTTGAAATCCTGGGTTTAGAAAATTTAGAATTCGCCGCCTTCGACATGACCTGAGTTTAACTCATAGAATCATCTGTTACAACGTCCTTCCTGTTGAAGAGTACTTCAGCTTCAGTCGCAAAAATACACGAGCACACAATAGATTTAAGCTTAACGTGAACCGCTCCAATCTCAATTGCAGAAAATATGACTTTAGAAACAGAGTTGTTAATGCCTGGAATGCACTACCAGACTCTTTGGTCTCTTCCCAAAATCCCCAAAACTTTAACCAAAAACTATCTACTATTAACCTCATTCATTCCTAAGAGGTCTGTAAGGGGCGTGCATAAGAGCACCAACATGCCTACCATTCCTGTCCTAATGTTCCCTTTGATTGTATCCAATTTGATATAGTTATTATATACTTATGGTTATATATATAATTATATATCGTATAGTTATTTCATGCTTATGCTTATATATAATGTTGTGACAAATAAAAAAAAAAGATTGCCTTTGCTAGATTTCTAGCTCACATTGGTTGGGTGTGTCTGTCAGCAATTGCAGGGAAAGGGAAAGATAAGTGGACCCAGGCATCGTAGGCCAAGGAGAAGGCCAAGCCTCTGTGAAGTGGTGAGGGTGAGGAGAAGGCCCACATGTCATTAGGCCAGCTGGCTGAGGCCTTCTAAGCATGGTGGGGCAGGGAGAAGGCCAGGCCTTTTGGAATGGGGGGAGGAGGATATCTGTGCATTGCTGGGCTTAGCCAGCCAAGCCTTCTCAACATGGTGGGGGACAGTAGAGCGTGTCAAATATTTCAAATTTCTATTTCCAAACTTTAGGGGTGCTCAAAAGTTGTGGCCTGCTTTGGGGATTGTAAATATATTTTGGTTACTTTAATATAATTTAGATGTGCTTGGTAAGTAACTACATAAATATCAAAACATTTTGTTTGTTTGAGGCCAGGACTCTCAGACTGGGAGAGGGAAGGTCTGAACACTTCTGGGGCTAGCTCAGGGGTCTCCAACCTTGGCAACTTTAAGCCTGGTGGACTTCAACTCCCAGAATTCCCCAGCCAGCTTTGCTGGCTGGGGAATTCTGGGAGTTGAAGTCCACCAGGCTTAAAGTTGTCAAGGTTGGAGACCCCTGGACTAGCTGGCAGAGGATTCCCAGCCGCCAGCAGTTGTTCACAACAGTGCGCCTAGCTGACTAAGGCCTCCCAGCCCATGGTGGGAAGAATTGTGGCACTCCCAGTCATAAAGGTGAGCATACTGACAAGTTCCCAAATTTTGATGACATGACTTTGAGGGCAATGCAGTGGTCAGAACTTCAAACAGGGATCTTGAGTCCCTTCGTTCAGAGCCATTGTAATTTCAAATGGTCACTGAACAAATAGTTCTTAGTTGAGAGCTACCTGTATTAAAAAATCTTCAACGGTTGTTAGACTTGTTGAATAAAATCTTTTCATGACCAAGGAGAATAGTTTAGCATATATATAGCTAAAGTTATACAACTGAAGTTCTTGCTTCTTACAAGATTTCCTAGAAGAACATAGGGTCTATCACTGTGTTTCGATTGGACAATTTAAGGAAAGTTCCCATGATATGGGAAAATAGACATTTGATCAGGTACAAATGGGCTCTCTTGGCTGCTTAGGCTAAACAAATAGAGAGATAAGTTGCCATCTGTCTTTGTAACAAAGATGTCTTTCAAAATACTGTTATTAGACGGAGTAGCTTTTTGTGAATGGCTTCTGCCTGGCTCAAATATTTATTCAAATTGGAGGGGTACAATTTTTTAGGTTGATGACTGCCTTAAGGCTTTGAACTTATGCCAGCAACTCCATCTCCAAAACTAGATGATCGCAGGATAAGCATATGGTCATGACTAAAACAAGAACTAAATTTGAGTTAATGTAAATCATATCATAATGTAAATCATTCTTCCAATAAATATTATCTCATGGGATATACTGTATGGTGTATTTTCCCTTCCCTCATATTAAAAATTACAAAGGTTTAGTATCTTTGTAATCTTTGAAGATCCCCTGGGATTTTTGTTAAGGTTTGGGGTGGGGAGGTATTGCAGTTGTGTGCTCCCAATTGAAGTGTTCCAAATGTTAATGTGACCAAATTATGTGCATTCTTTTAATGGAATTGACTATCCCTTTGATAAGGAGTCATTCTGCGTCAAGAATATATGTGATAGTATCCATCCATGTCTAATTGGAATGGAATTCCAGCTGCATGAGAGGAATGCATATAAATAGCTTCAGTATAATTAGATAATATTTAATAAGACCACACTGTAATTCCTGGTTCTTCCTTTAGGCTCACAATTTTATGTTGGCAGGGACACAAGTTGTTCATTGTCGTTATAAAGCTAGTGAATTAAAATTGCTTCTATTATATTTTTATTTATTTATTATCATTATTTATTTATTTTAAAACAAGGTTCATTAGAAGAAAAAGATAAGTGAGTTTATTAATGTTTTAGCTTGGTACCTCTTCTTTCTGATCATAAATAATTTCAGAGAAAAGTTGTAGCTATTATCATATTTTAAAATGTGGTTGTATGACATTACTTTTATGTCTAGTCCTGTGCAAGAACACCCCTGGATTTAGTTTATATCATGTGAAAAGATTGAATATGGTGAGTCTCATTATCTGTTAATATAATTGGATTAAATTAGCTTTTTTCCTTCACTTTTCAAGATAGTATTTTTTAAATATACTTTATAAAAGTCGTTAACTTTTATCTGATTCTTAGACAATAAAGGTTTCTATTAAATAGAAATGTGCATTAGGAATCTACAAAATTTTTGACCAATTCTTGGAAAAAAATAAAATGGTTGAATGTCACAATTATGTTTTATGAATAAAAAGGGCTTTGAATGCTAGAATATTGATTTCTCATCTTCAAGTTGTATTCCTCAGATATTTAATCAAATCTTGTTTTAGAAAAATATAGGCCCACTTTATAGCAACAAGCATTATATTATAGCCAATGAAAGGAAAATACTCGAGGGTAAGAACTTATAAATAATCTTTGAAAATATGTGTATTAATGAACAGATTTGTTCAAAGAGGCATTTAACTGTTCGTTCCACATGTGGCTTGAGCACAGAACTTCACTAAATTTCTTGGATAGGTAACATAATTGGGGTTGCCCCTGAAGACCATTCAGAATTTTCAACTGGTGCAGAATGTGGCTGTGCAGGTAGTAAATGATGCCAGATATATGTCACACATAACACCACTTCTGAATGAGCTGTATTGTTTCTGAGTGCAATTCAAGGTGTCACCTTTAAAGCCCTGCATGACTTAAGATTGGGTTACCTGGGGGATCAACTTTTCCCAAGAGTTTCTACCTGTCCAACTCAATCTAGCAAAATGGGTATGCTGCAGATCCTATCAGCCAAAGAGTATTGGCTGGCAGGGACTAGCAGGGACTATGGAACATCCTCCCCTTGGAGATTTGGACCCAACCCTATTAGCCTTTTTAAGGCCTTAAATCCTGATTATGTTCCTGAGTTTGGGGTGCTGAATATATCAAGGACCCCATTTCCTGGCTATATTGTTAACTGGTCAAATATCTCAGCTTCTATGTATATTTATTTTGGATGTTTGTATTGTTATTTATTATTTTTATTGTTTTAAAATGATTTTGGTGTCTTAATTGTAATATGTTTCTTAAATTGTAAGCCACCCAGAGTCATTGGCTGAGATGGATGGCTACAGAAATTGAACTAATTAATTAATTTTAATTATTTCTTCAGGTTTTTTTGATAAGAAAAAACTAGAACTATAATAGAAGACTTCTAGCATCAAACAAGAAGTCTGTCATAAAACCAAGAGATGAGCTAAATCATCTTTTGGCTGAATCATAAAGCCACCCTACTTTTATTCTTTAAGGCCGGAGTCCCCAAACCCTGGGCCCTGGCCCTCTACTGGATCATGGTCCGCTTAGAACCAGGTTGCACAAGTGGCGGGCACTTGCATTCACACATGCAGCTCCACTTGGGCACTTGACTAGGTTGATAGATTGAATCTTCAGGAGGCAGAGCGATGACAGGATGTAACCTTGATAATTTGCCTTCTTGTAGTGAGTATTCTCACAGAGGCTATGAGAGAATATATATTTATATATGAAGATTTGGTAGCAACTATGCATTACATATACAGTATCTTGATCTAGACAGTGTGCTATCATTTAATTATTAACCTAGTGTTACCTATACTTATCTGTGTTTCTCCCTTCTCTCTGCAGCATGTGCATTCCGCTACAATGGGCTCTCATTTGTCTACCTCATCTACCTCTTACTCATTCCGCTGTTTTCTGAACCTACAAAAATAACAATGCAAGGTAAGTATCATGTTCCTGGCAGATATATTTACAGTAAGATAGATATAATCACTATTGCAATGAAATTGTTCTTTTTTAAATAAGTCAAACTCTGTCTCAGAAAGATTCCACAGTAAGAAAGAAAACTGTACGTATATATTTATAATATATACAGGATTGTCTTATGGGGGAGATGGACAGATTAGAAATTTAATAAATAAATAACTAATACCAGCATAACTATTACCTGACAATCAATTCCTCAAAACTGGTAAGAGCTTCATAGTTTATTGAAGTATATAGCTAATTGACGTGCACTTTCTGTTGTATGCATTATATCAGGGGTTCCCAACCTTTTCTATACCCCGCACCCCTAGAACGCCTCTGATATATTCTCGCACCTCTTATAAAAGTAAATAATTATATGCATATAATTATGCATATACACTATAATTTTGAAACTTCTAAACCCAAGTTTTCACACCCCCTGGAATATCATCTCACACTCCTAAGGGGTGCAAGCATGCCCGGTTGGGAACCCCTACATTATATTAAAGACTATCAGGGTCCAAAGAATAGAATAGAATAGAATTCTTTATTGGCCAAGTGTGATTGGACACACAAGGAATTTATCTTGGTGCATACACTCTCGGTGTACATAAAAGACAAGATACATTTTTCAAGAATCATAAGGTACAACACTTAATGATAGCCATAGGGAAACAGTCAATATAAATCTTAAGGATACCAGCAATAAGGTTACAGTCATAAGTGGGAGGAGATGGGTGGTGGGAAAGATGAGAAGATTAATAGTAATGTAGACTTAGTAACTAGTTTGACAGTGTTGTGGGAATTATTTGTTTAGTGGGGTGATGGCGTTCAGGAAAAAAATGTTCTTGTATCTAGTTGTTTTGGTGTGCAGTGCTCTATAGCGTCATTTTGAGGGTAGGAGTTGAAACAGTTTATGTCCAGTTTGCGAGAGGTCTGTAAATATTTTCACAGCCCCCTTTTGACTCGTGCAGTATACAGATCCTCAATGGAAGGCAGGTTGGTGGTAACTGTTTTTTCTGCAGTTCTAATTCTAAAATCCTCTGAAGTCTGTGTCTGTCTTGTTGGGTTGCAGAACCAAACCAGACAGTTATAGAGGTGCAGATGACAGACTCAAAGGTATTTGAGGAAACTTAATATTTTTTAGGATAGTTATTGTAAGGTGTGAGTTAATAGTTACCCAGAATCAGTTGTTGTAAGGTGTGAATAATAACTGCCCAGAATCACCTTGTAGGGAGATGGGCATTATAATGAATGAATGAATGATAGACAGACAGACAGACAGACAGACAGACAGACAGACAGACAGACAGACAGACAGACAGACAGACAGATAGATAATAGAAGTCTGAGACTGTGAGGATCTGGATGGGAAACAATAGGCTTCAGCTGAACCCTGGAAAAACTGAGTGGTTTTGGGTTTTGGGTCTTGTTGGTTCCAGGACTATACTATCTTTGACATTAGATGGGATTTAATAACTTCATGTAATGGGATATCTTCATGTTATGCCCCAGTTATGCCCATCTGTGGATTGAGAGGTTATACCCATGGTCACTCATTCTTTAGTCACCTCTGACTAGGTTACTGTAATATTCTCTACATGAGGCTACCCTTGAAGAATATCCAGAAGCTTTCGCTGTTGCAAAATGTAGCACCATGGGCAGTTATATGTAGAGATCTATATACTACTAAAACTCTCATGTCTGTTTGTAGCCTGTAAGGCAACCATTTTTAAACCAGGGTACCTTAAATGGACAAACTAAAGGGATGTGTCCAAAACCCAATACTTCCATGAGGTTGAAATTTGAAAAAGTTATGGCTGCTTTAGTGCTATCATACAGCCACGGTCATGCGATTGTGATTTATAATGCTCCCTGACAATTTCCCACAAATCAATGGAGAAGTCAGCAGGAAGTCTGAACTCAATTATGATTGCTGACACTCACTGCAGCATCCCACAAGCAAAGTCAGTGAGAAAGCTGACAGGAAGTTGCAAGTCCAAGGCCAACTGCCAGGTGGAAAAAGAGCAAGGGGATATGTGAGAGATGTGGCGAGGATCAGGGAGAGTGCATGAGGGTGCACTTCAGGTCAGGAAGCATATGCGTGTGTGTGTGTGTGTGTGTGTGTGCAGCCAGCACAGCATGTGCACAGAGGGACTGAGAAAGAGTGCACGGGTTGGGGAGACTTACCCTAGCACAGGGGTGTCCAAACTTGGTCCCTTTAAGACTTTTGGACTTCAACTCCCAGAGTCCCTCAGCCAGCAAAGCTGGCTGAGGAACTCTGGGAGTTGAAGTCCAAAAGTCTTAAAGGGACCAAGTTTGGACACCCCTGCCCTAGCAGCTTGCAACTTTCCCTGCCAGCTTTCCCATTGGCTTTCTCCCTGCAAGCTTCTTGCAGGCAAAGTCAGTGAGAAGTTGACAGAAAATGGGAAATTGCCCCAGATCCCACTATTTTTTTGATTACCTGTGGTCATTTTATTCCTCTGTTTAGGTAAGTAAATATTTTTAAAATAATGACACAATTGAAATGATGACCCAACAGATCACAGGTTATCTAGTACTTATTAAATGATGTTTTGGAAGAAGAAGGTGTAGAACAGCACAGGTTTTCCTTCTATTATTTTGGGCATTCTTAAATTCTTTTCCTTTACTGTATACTTCTGTTTTATTTTTGGACAATGCTATTCGTATGATTGATTGGCTTAATAGTATAAGGAGCCTCCAGATAATTTGCTTCACTTGACCTCTTCTATTAGGTATGCACATTCTGGATCTTTTTCTTTCTTCCCCTCCCTTCCAGTTCTATTTATTCTACTGGCAAGAGATGCTTCAGCTATTTTCCAAACTATCTGGATTTCTTCTGTATGTTAGATATTTTCTTGCATTCCTTGTCTCTTAATTGAAATAATACTTGTAATATTAATGACATTTAGTCTTCAATGATTAGTTTATTTAAAAACAATAGACCTGGCTTAATTTTTAAATTCTGTTAAAAAGAAAAACATTTAATAAAAAAAAGTTATATAAAACTTAATATCATTTCAGTCAAATGAAATGAAAAATATTCCTTTATGTAAAACATTATTCCATTTATCCATAATATTTTTCCAGGTTGGGACGACTTCCGGTGTCCGGTGGCAACGGACGTCTGGAAGGCTTCTCCTGCCTCCAGTGTCCGAATCCGGCCGCCGCCGAGGCCCCCAGGGGCCAGGTGTTCCGAAAAGGACACCTGCCGCACGGACGGCTCGCCAGGGGTCTCCCAGCCGATATACAGGACTGGGGGGACCGATGCTGGCGCGTCCTAGGCTCGGCGGGGTTCGGAGGCCACAGGCCGCGGCCATTATTTTGGTCGTTGCCTGGGCCGCTGTGCCCGGTGACACCGGGGCTTTGGATTTATAATTGCAGCAGCCTGGTGGTGAACAGGGAACGGAGAAGAATTGAGGAATGAAGAAGGGAAGGGAATATCGGCAAACGTGAGTGGAGTACTCCGGAGTGCGGGGGTTTTCTCCCCGGCGACTGGAAGGAGTACGAATCACTTTGGAGAGAGGAGAACTTAAAATAACAAGATTACCGGTTTTGTGGAGCTCTGGAGAGAAGAGGTGATGGAGAAATTTAGGAGGGAGGGTTTGAGGCCCCCCCTCTGGGGAACAATGGTGGCGTCCAGCTTCCGCCTTCACTATGAGAATCTTGATGACATCACTTCCCTTCGGCTTCCTGGTTGATTAACTGTACTCTGGACTCGTTGCTCCTGTGAGTGCCCCCTGGTGGATCCGGAGGAAATTATAAGGATACTGTGCTTGCCTGAGGATTTTGGAAAATGTTTTTAAATGGCAAAAGGTCAGAGACCAACTGCTGGAGAAATGGAGAGAATTCTGGAAAAGTTATCTAATATGGACAAGAAACTGGATGAAATAAGAGCAGAAATTGTGACTATCCAAAAGGATTTAAAGGATACTCAACAAGTCTCAGCAGAAAATAAGCAGAAAGTGGAAGGTCTGAGGGTGAGATGCGGCAGTGCAGAAAAGAGGGGAGACGACAAGCAATGCTGTGCTTGACTACAGATGGATAAAATGTCTTATTTCCTTAGGTTTCAAAATTTGGAAGAAGTGGACCAAGAAGACTTGAGAGATGTTGTGACTAAACTGTTGGGAGAATTTCTTGGGAGAGGTGTTGATTTTATGAATTGGGATGTGGATCGAGTTTATAGAGTTAATTCACAATATGCACGCACGCATGCAGTTCCTAGAGAGGTTCATGTCAAATTTGTGAAAAGAGAGACGAGAGATGAAATTCTTAGAAAACATAGGAGTGGGGCACTGACTTATAGGGGCAGGGAGATAGCCATTCTGAGGCAGATTCCCAGACAGGTACGTGAAATGAGAAAGAAATATTACTTTTTATCAAGCAAATTGTACCAGAAGGGAGTGGGCTTCAGATGGCTGATGCCAGAGGGATTGATGATTTTCCGGGAGGGCATTACGAAAAAAAATTAGTACAATTGCGGAGGCTGCGGCCTATGTGGAGGAACACAAAGCCCTCCTGGATTTAGATGACCCAGGAATTGAAGAAGGGGAGGTTATAGACCATGGGGCGGAGGCGGCTGCCGCTGTTGCGGCCCTGGAGTTGGGTCAGGCTGAACCCAGAGTTCTGAGATCCAAAACTAGGAAGTGACAAAGATATTTGGTATTATGTTGGTTTTCCTTATTCTCTTTCGTATGATATTCTGATTATTCTTGACCCTTCCTTATTGTGTATGTAAGATTGTAACTTAGCTACTTCGTATCACCTGCTTGCCATATGGCTGTTGTATGTGTTTAAAATTTTGAGTAAAATTCTTATCATGTATAAGAAAAATGAAAATTTACCATACCTGATATGTATTTGCATAAATCTTTTTTGACCAATAAAAACTTTTTATATATAAAAAAATAAAAAAAAATAAAAAAAAAAATATTTTTCCAGGTTAAATTTCTGTGTATTTAGCTATTGGAACTTACATTTACAATATATTTCCATCTCCCCCTTACTTTACTTTGAACATATCTTGCTAATCAGCCTTTAAGGACATTTCTTCAAGTTGCAGCCCTTCTTTCACCCTACCTCATAGCTGCATCCGTTTAACTACAGATGTACATGATGCTTATATCCACAGTGTGTGATATGGCCGGCATCTATTCAGCTTCTTTGGCCATTTTTGCTGCTGTGAGTATGCACCCCCTCCCTATGACCATTTGATTGGGCAGAAAGGATGATCAGGTTCCTTGTACAACTGTGAATATAATGTGTCACTGGAGCTTCACAAAGTGAGAAAGACAGTTACTTTCTCTCCCAATACTGCTTGTGTGTATTTCTCCCTCATTTGTTTGACTCTCTTGCTTGACTGTCTAAGTAAGAGAGTCAAACAAAAGAGAGTCTAAAACAAACAAGCAATATTGGGAGAGCAAATGGTAGAATAAGGATAGAATGAAGACAAATACAAATAACAGGTGAAGTGAATGAGTGATAATCCCGGGACTGTTTGCAGAGAGAGTAAGAACTTTCTGAGGGGAAAACAGTGAGGAGAGCATTGCTGCTGTACATGGTCCATGTGGTGAGTGAGAACTTCCTGATGGGAGGAAAAAGGCTCCAAACTTCAATCCACTGTGTGGCATCAAGTTCTGACAGATAGCTAAACCAAATAGGTCATATGTCAATATTTGCCTTCTCCCTGACCTTCACCTCTTACTGGAAGAGTGAGTGGTGGATATTTTCCCACCAGCAGAAATTTCACCCAATTACTGCATTTTAATTTTTCCTGCAGCCTCACTTATTGGCCCAGTTACTAAGACAAATAGGGATTGGCTGTAGGGGCAGAATGAATCATGTTGATATACTTCGTGTTGCCTCCCTGGCTGATGGGTGAAACTGATAGTCTGCATACGACACTGCAGTGCTACGTGTTTTTCGCTCCTGTCAAATATCCTTAAAATGCATCTTTGAGGGAAGATGACCGATCTCTGTTAAAAAAAAAAAAAGCTAAATAAGCTTAAATTGTTGAGGTAATTGTTTTAAGGGCAAGTTTCCAGAAGCTTTTATAAAGTTTTGACTTGAATCTAAAATCTACTCACTTTTCAAATAATCCATGGCAGTCCCAAAAAAATAATAATTAAACTATATTGCTGTACTGTTGCAGCTTGTCTTTACCTTAAGATAATCAACTGTTTTTGGAGATTCCAAGGCACCTAAGTCTTGTGGCTAAAATTGTTGTAACTGATTATATTGACATTTAGGGTTTTTTTATATAATATCATATCTAATTTACTAAAGAATACAAATTACCATTAGGGAAAATTCATTTTGATGAGTCAAAATATTTTCCACAATGTTTACTTTGTAGCATTACAAAATTTTCTAGCATTGCAAAATGTTCTGGCATAGTCGCAGAATTTGGAAGGCAAGGCCTTTTTTTTGGTAAGATTAAATATGGAAAATCAAACTAAGTTTAGGTCAGATCACCCAGAATTTTCTTGCTATTCTCATATTTTACAGATATAAGGACCTCATCTCACAGCTCTTTGATAAGTTGGGCTCAGTTACGGTATATACCATTTGTTGTTGTGATGGTGGTTGTTTGCATTCTCTCCAAATGGGATCAAGATAAGACAACCACTTTGGTTTGCTATTTAATCTAATTAAAAGCTCTAAAGGACTAAAATATTTGCAAGTTATTTTGTGAAAAGAAGTATTGTTTTAATAGGGATGGTGGTATTTTTCACATGGCTTTGCAGTTTTGATTTATTTGTTTCTTTGATTTATGCTGACTATTATTCCAGGGCGCAAGCAGAGCAATAGTAGGCCATGTCTGCATGCCTGTGTCTTTCTCTTTGCAGAAGTGTTGTTAATTTTTTTTAAATGCTAGGTTTTATTTTGTCCCTTATAAGATTTATAAATCTTATAAATCATATATATCTGATATCACCCTTTTTTTATTTGGATATGATCATATAGGTGTTTTATCTTGATTTCCAGTTCACATCAGGGGTGGGTCCCAGTTACCTTTACTACTGGTTCGCAATGGGAGTGCACGCTTCTGCGCATGCTCAGAAGCCCCTTGATGACATCGGGGCAGGTGGGCGTAGCCTCCCACCAATTTTACTACCGGTTCTATAGAACCGGACAGAACCAGGAGCAACCCATCACTGGTTCACAAACATATGAGCATAGCATTGATTAAACTTTTAGAGCCTTCAGCAGTTGCAGAATACTTGGAGGGACTTCTGACTTCTCTGCATTCCATCCATTATTCCGATAGCTCATACTGAATCTTCTCTCTCTTTTTCAGCTGATACTATGAGAACTTGCTTGCTTATTGAGTTTTTTTTTTATTATTATTTAGAAAATATATATGGCTACCCAACTCACTCACAGTGACTCTAGGCAGCTTATAGAAGCAAAACCCTCATACAAATCCCTCAAACCTTCCTCCTTCCCCTGAAAAGTTCACAACTGTTTTTCAGGAAGAAAGATATAAAATGTTACATCATGTCCCTTTCCAGTCGTCTTACTGCCTAAACCAAATGGGGAAGATAAATTTTGTATTGATATGTGGTAGATGAATAAGATAACTAAATTTGATAGTTATCCAAGGCTTCTCATAGATGAGTCAAATAATGCCAAATATTTCTCAGCACTTGAAATGCTACTTGAGATGGAATCTAGAGACAAAACTTCATTTGCTATCCCATAAGAGTTGTACCAGTCCATCCAAATACTTTTTGGATTGCTTGGAGCAACCTTTCAAATCTTAATGAAGCTGATTCTCCTGAGGTCGGGCGAATTGTATAAAGTGGCTCAGTATATCATAACTTTCTCCTAGATGTTTTAAATGGGAGTTGACGGGAATATTTAAAACATGAAGGAAAAGTTGGGACCAGTCTAGAAGAAGCTGTCTTGGCTATTAACCAAAAAAGTGTCAAGATATAAAAAAATTATCTATCTAGAGTATGTAATTGGGAACAAGAAGTGAAATCAGCCAAACAAATGGTGACAGCACTATATGACTTCCAACAAAGAAGCAAATAAAATAATTCCTAAATTTTGTACAATATCGTATGAGGTTGCCACCTAGAACGAGGTTTTATAGACCTTATATGAAAAAATGAATCAACTAAAGTCAAAACCAAAGTCATTTGAACTTCTGTGGTTTGCAGGTGTACAAGCATCCTCCTGATCCAATGTTTAGGCCATCTACTTGTCACCTTTTTTAAATATTCGCATTTCTTTTTCTATAGGGCTTTTAGGAACTATTGTACTGTATGATCTTTTGAAGATGTTGACAATCCTTGGCTACATGCCCTAACAACTACAGTTATGACACTTGATAACTTATTTCTTATTTTTTCCTTGTTGAGGAAGATTTCATGTCTTTTTATTTTTGTAATTTCTGCTTTCTTATCACCCATTAGTGTTGATTTTGCTGTTCTAGGTTTCTTTCCCAGCTTTTGCCTTTTCTATAACCAATTTGTGGCCAGGTAATTCCTGTGTAAGGGATATACCTTTAGACCTATTTCTGTATAATGATCTTGGACCTAACCTCATAAAACATAGCAATATTTAGACAAATTTTTCTAGCATGATTTCATCCAACATATTTTCCTTGTATTTCTGGTTTTAATCACATTTTTTCCTAAATCTCCCTATAACTCTTGTTTTTTCTTTAGGTCATAGAGATATTGCTTAAACTTTTATTGGTAGGAATGTCTAGTTATGCTGATACAACGTAGTATCCTTAACTCAGATATAGTCAGACACTTTGAATAGGAAACTCTGTATGTGCTTTTAGAGTTTTTCTAGTTAAACATATAATTAGATGTGCCATCCTCCCTTGTCTTTCATTTATTTGCAACATATTTGAACATTGCAAAACAGATTCTGTTACAATCTTCTCTTAAGCTGGGGAATCCTGAAATATTTAGATCCTTCTCTTCCATTAGGCATTGTAGGAAGAAAGGGAAGGATTAGATATTAGAGAGTTATACTTAGCCAACTTGTCCTGCCATTTTTTCTTTTCTCATCTGCAACTTTATCTTCTCCTGCTCTCCACACAACTGCACTCTCCCCTCCCAATATAGATACGGAAGTGCCACAGCCTCCACTTATAATAGAGCACAGGTGTGATTTGTAATTCATGTTGCATTAAAGTATGGGAAGATGAAGGTGGAGAAAAAGAGAAAGAAGGACTCATGCTAGGATCAGGGATGTCAAACTGGTGACCCGTGGGCCGAATGTGTCACGTGCAGGCCATGCCCACCCCAGCTCCTTGAATGGGAAAAACATCACAAAACGTCACCTGATAGCAATGTGATGCAGCGAGTTTGACACCCGTATGCTAGGTGATTTATTAGGCCACTGTAAAAATGGGAGAGGATCCACCAGATTGTCTGGGGATCCACTAGAGCTGAATGTATAATATATAAAGGGCAGATCCCATGTGTTTTAATTAGTTTGGCTGATTTTATAAAGGACAGATCCATTCCAATATATACAAATTATATCAAGGGTAAGGGTCTGTTAGTGTGTATGTGCTTCTTTTCCTCCAAAAAAGAATTTGTTGTGTAGACAGTACTGTAACTAATCAGAAACATGTCTTAGTGAGTTCTTAAAATTGGATCAGTATATTACTAGAAAGCAGACTAAATGTAAATGTGCCACTGATAGTTGCAATGCTGTAAGTATCATAAATCATTTCACTGTTAAGAGTGTCTACCTGATACAGACAAAAATTTCAGCACTGCGGTAGACATATTGCTTTTAATTAAATAAATATATACAGCATTTATTCTCATCTTGTTTCTGTTATTTGGACTGCTCTTAATTTTATTCCACATCATAAAAGATCAGTGGAGAAAAAGGATGACCACCACACTTTTATAATTCTCAACCTGTTACTTTGGCACAATGTTTATTTTTTGCTTTGGGAAAAAAAGTAATGAAATAATTGAACTGTCCTGAATTTGTTTTAAACATGCTGTGTTTCTGGGTAGCTATTTTAAGCTGTCAGTTATACTGGAACACCTTTCAAGGAACTTCAACTATTGCAGATAGTTTGATGTTCCTCAGTTTTTGAAAGAATGGCATGTTTGAATTTTAAGATAGTAGAAAGTGAATAATTATTGGTAACAAAATAACCTGTTTTAAATGAAGGACATAGCTGCCCATGTTGGACAGAATCCACATAGTCACCATCTCTTAACATCTAATGTTTAGTTTAACGAAAGCAACACAAATAAGTGGTTAAGTGGGCAATGCAATGCTGAGAGCAGTTGCCTTGGTGAATCAAAATCCATGCACTTAAGTCTTGATGCAGACTGTCTTCCTTTTTTATAGTCATAAAAGCTATACTGTACTGTATTTAAATGCGATGTGCTATCTAAATACATTTCAGAGAGTGTATCACATAAGCAAATTTCTCTCATGAGCACATGTGGCTGAATAATATGGATGGTTTGTATCCACCACATCTGCAGGGCATCAGAATACAGAACAACCCTTTAGAGATCATTTGTACAGCATGTGGTTGATATTCTCCATGTCCTTTTCAAAATTCCTTTAATATTTTCACAATAGCCAATAACCACAATTATTCCTAGATAGGAGAATTATGCCTACTACCAGAGGGAAGCTAGAATCTTAGGGAGAGAGGGGATGCCACAGCTCTCTCTCTTTTGTTTAGAACTATCAGTCAACTAAACAAGGCTCACTTAAATAGATATTTGGAATTTAAACTAAACGTTGATACATAACTTGTATTGCATTTGTAACTTGATTGGGTCTCAGATCTGAAACCACCTGAACACTCTTTGAAAATAGAAGTCATTGTTCTGTTGCAGAACTCTTTGAAGATTAAATAATCTGTTTCCCCTGCTGTGATTGTTCACTACGGAATTCAAAATTATGTTTTTCTTCCCGCCTAGCGTGATTTCCTTCCTTCACTTGTTTGAGGAAGTTGCATTAGATCACAAAGGTCACTGTTGGACCCCGAGACAGTGGCTTCCTGTGTGGTCATTTTTATTTTGATTATACATTCCTAATATCAGACATAAAGATGGCTCAAGTCAACAAGGATACTCCAAATATGCAATTTCATGAATTAAAGAAATGTTTCTTTTTACATGAATCAAATACATACTCTTTCAAAGTTTGCAATGTGGTGCTTTATCTATTTCTATGCCATGATTTTTTTCTTAAAAAGTAAAAAAAATAATCACAGGTTGTATGGAAGTTGGTCTGGAAGTAGTTTGTCTTAACTGTAAATAAAAGCCAGTAGCTATATATAGCAGCTGATTGGCTTGGGGCTTATTTACATATTTGTAATATAATTAAATTGTCAATCAAAACTTCCACATTATTTGGCTACATCTCTTCATGTATATTGAGCCTAGAATGGGAACATTATTTTGCATTAAAATATGGATTAATCTGACTTGCATTTTCTGAAGAAGCTGGAACTCAAATATTATTTTTCTTTCTTGCAAAAGAGATTGGCAGTTCAGTCAAGAAAATGATCATATTTGGATTCCATCACTGTATATCTCCCCATTCCCTTGATTTGTGTCTCTGAATCTCTGTATTCTTCTCAAAGAATACAGGAAGCTCCTGTTTGAATTTCACCTATTAAAGTTTTACCATGGCTGAAGAAAGGCTACCATTTTTAAAGTCTATCTTGACATTAAAGCGAAGACAAGATATCCCCAAAATTTTACTTGTTGAAAAAAAATGCACACTGTTTTCCTTTTGTTCTATCAGCTTTCCAGTTTCTCTGCTGAACTTCTCTCTTCTCCCTCCAAACAGTGAAGCATGGTCACATAGACCCTTGACCTACCACTAATTCACCTTGTCGTTTCACACCTCTTCCCCTTTGTTGACAGGCAGAGTTTTGTGGAGTAGAGTTATCAGCTATGCCAACAATTCCATAGCTCCATGGCTAAACAATGTAGTATAAGAAATTATTTTAGTTTTGGGGAAGGTAGGAAAAGAAACACTGGATCTAAACTGCAGCATAATATATAGAGTGGCTTCCTCCTAGCATGTAATAAAAATGCTTATTTAGCTTTGCTGTATTGGGTGTTTGGGAAATTTCTACCTATCTTTAGCATGATTTTTCTTGTTGACTGCTAAATTGCTGTCTGCTGTGCTTTGTCCAGCAGTTGTCTGGAGCATTTGTAGGCAATCTCAAGTCCTCTCCTCCTTCAGAGAGGAATTACAATGAACTTGTCTACTCTCCAGCTCTTCATTCCATTGCGGTAGTCACCTCCGCTTTTTGTGGAACTGTCTTTGTTTACCATTTCTTCTTGGAAAACCATGCCAAATGTAGTTTTTGTGGAATCTTCAAAGACAGTTTCAGATAAAGCATGTTGCAGTATAATTTAGAGGTGATCAGACCACTATCACTGTCACAAGGTTTCTCACTTCAAAAAGACTGCAGCTAGTACAGTAAACAAATTTAGACTTGAATAGTCATGGGTTCCAATTGCTGCCTGATCTGGAACCAACAGGACTTGCTCCTCCAGGGAAAGTGTGACCCTGTTTAGAGCTAACATGGTCTTATGGACTTCTTGGATTCTGAAAGTCAAGAGCAATATCTGTGTTGGTTTGTGGGCTTCAACCACCTGAGGGAGGTCCCATGATTAATAAATGAGGCTTGGCACATGTGGGTGCAGAGTCTGATAACAGAAAATTAGATCCATGCCAAGACCTAAGACAAGTGCCAAAGTCTGAGACAAGAGGACAGTTAAAAAGGGCTCAGTAGCAGATGTCAGCCCTTTTTAACTTTCAAAAGAAAGAACATCAACTTGACTAATTAATCAATGTCAGAGGCTCTTGCTATATTATAGCATCCTCTGGCCTCCTTCTTGGAAACAACTCTCTTGCGAGCTGCATCCTTTTGTGAACTGATCTCTGCTTTCAATCCTTGGACTGGTTCCTGTGAGCGCCACAAATCCAGGGCTTTCAGAATAATGAATAAAAGCTATGCTGTTCTTGCCTTATCTTGTCACTGTGGCATATGGATTTTAGTGATCTGGCATGGCCGCTGTGGTATGGGTGTGAGTCAGTAGAAGAAATGAGAATAATGGGGAGAAGAAGCTCCAGTAGGACCATAGAGCACAGCTGTGCTAGCACAAGGACCGATGAGCTAACTTGACTACCTGCCAGAACTGTTGTGGGGCAGATTCAAGCAGCATTCCCATTGGTCAAGTTTTGTATATACAGGTAGTCCTCGACTTACGACCACAATTGAGCCCAAAATTTTGGTTGCTAAGTGAGACCTTTGTTAAGTGAGTTTGCCCCATTTTACAACCTTTCTTGCCACGGTTGTTAAGTGAATCACTGCAATGATAAGTTAGTAACACAGCTGTTAAGTGAACCTGGCTTCCCCCTTGACTTTGCTGGTCAGAAGGTCGCAAAAGGGGATCACATGATCTTGGGACACTGAAAGGGTCATAAGTATGAACCAGTTGCCAAGCATCTGAATTTTGATCACATGATCATGGGGATGCTACAAAGGTTGTAAGTGTGAAAAATGGTCCTAAGTCACTTTTTTCAGTGCCGTTGTAATTTTGAACGGTCACTAAATGAACTGTTGTAAGTTGAGGATTACCTATACGTATTGGGGAATAAAGCCCTGAGGGAAACTTGCCACCTCAGTTGCTGGGGGTGGGGCATGCTGCTAATCTGAGCAATAAAGAAGTGTGTGTTGAGAGGGAAGTGAAATGAAGAGATATGTTATATTATTCTATAATATTATAAAAAGCAGCATATTTCCAGCATATCCCATGATCATTTTGGCCTGTTCAACAGAATGCCAAGCAAAAATTTGGGATACCTTTTAATTAATTGGGGGGAGGGGTGGTAGTGTGTGATTATTTCCTAGGAAATTGCTAAATTGTGACTCATATCAGAATCCAATTATTGGTTGTTTGACAGTTTGCCTCCTAACTTAAGCATCCAAATTTCTTTTAATACCACATCAGTGTATAAATTATTGCTGGCAAAAGACTTGAGTTTATTTTGTAAAAAAATGCTCTGGGCAGGCAGAAGTTTATTTTGGATATAGCTAAAGCTAAGACATTTTGTTTTATCAAAGTATTTACTGTTTTTTGTCACTTTTGGCTTTCTTCAATGAGTTAAATGTGAATTTAACTGTTGGGGGGAATGTGAACTTTGTAAAACTTTCTTGTCGTTAAAGCTAATAAATAGTGCATTTTCTGCAATCATTCTTATAACTTGATTTTTATTATATTGACATGGAAATCTAGCTGCCTCTCTATTCTTTTTGGGTGGTATTGTATAATTTCTTATAATATATTAATGCTTTTCTTTCCTCCTTTGCATGTGTGCACATATACACAAACACAAACGCTTCGCTTCTTACTATGTTACAGAGCCCCCGACTACGATATCGCCCATGCGAACAAGTTAACCACACTACTAACATGGGTAGCCTCTTGCCCTAGTCCTCTCATCTTTCTGGGTGACCTCATCCTACCTCTTATTAAATGGAAAATAAACGAATGTACAACTGAACCTATCCATACAACCCTATACAATGCTGTTACATAGCATACGGCAGAAGAGGCTGTAGAAAAAATGTTTCTAAGACAATCCCAGCTGAACTGCGCGATCATCAGAGGCTTTTTTTTTCACTTTTAAAAGCATTTTTTCGACGGAAGAAAAAATGCTTTTAAAAGTAAAAAAACAACAACCTCTGGCTCAGCTGGGCATGGGTGGGGGAGGCAGAGATTTTTGTTACCGGTTCTCCAAACCACCCGCTGCCATCGCCACTGGATCAGGTGATCCGGTCCAAACCAAGAGCATTTCACCCCTGTTTAAAAGCACTTTAGAATGAAATCTGAAATAGTGTGAAGAGGAAGTTGTTTGTATATCTTCTTTATATAGCAAAGATGAAAATAATTACATAGTCCCAAGTTTCATGGAAAAATAGCAATAGCACTTAGACTTATATATTGCTTCATAGTGCTTTACAGCCCTCTCTAAGCGATTTACAAAGTCAACATATTGCCCCCAACAATCTGGGTCCTGATTTTACTGACTTCGGAAGGATGGAAGGCTCAGTTGACCTTGAGTTGATGAGGATAGAACTCCTGGCAGTCAGCAGAACTAGCCTGCAATACTGCCTTCTAACCACTGTGCCACCACAGCTCCTTGATAAGGTTATAGGAATGGTAAGGTTATAGGAATTGTGAGAAAATAAATGACAAAAGATCTATTTCAGTAGTGGTCTACACTTAATAATCACTTGTTGAACAACCATTCAAATTTATGACGGCGCTGAATAAGAGGGATTTACGCAGGTCCTATTGCAATAAACGCAGAGCTCCATAAATTCTGGCGCTTGATTGATGATCACAACATTACAGTGTCCTGTGGTCACATGATCAACATTTGTGATCTAGCTTTTGACAAGAAAAGTCTATAGGGAAGCCAGCAGGCAGTTGAGGTGAGCATGACATCATGCTTAACAATAGTGCAAGATTTACTTAACAACAGCAAGAGGAAATGCCAGGATTCTTGTGGCTAAGCAGCAAGGTCATATGATATCACACTTTATAGCCATGTTGCTTATCTATGGAAATTCTGGTCTCAATTATTGTTGTTAAGTGAAGACTACCTTAAATAAGGCATTATTTTAAAAGTATGGGTTACATCTTCAGTTTTCTGCAAGACACCTTTTAAGGAAATATTATGAGAATGGGGTTTCTCTTTTGAATGGCAATGAATATGCTAGGAATATGCTGAAATATTACATTTGGTGTTCTTTTTCAATAGTTTGTTGTTTTACTGATATGTCACAGTTTATATCACAAGCATAAATAACTTAACTATGAAAGTTTCAGTAGTCCTTACCAGGCATTCAATGATTCCAGTGATTCTTTTTTTACTGGCACTTTTTCTTTTTCTTTTTTATTGGAAAAGTTTTACAAAATTTTAACAAATATCTCCCCTCCTTCCCCCTACCCCCTACCCCAACCTCCCCCCTTCTCCCCTCTCCCCTTTCCCCAACCCCCCCAGACTTCCCAGAGCAAAATACAGGGTATTAAATCTAACAATCATAAGCTAAATATATGCTAACTATCCATAAACTCTCATCCTCCCCTAGAACCTTAACTCTCCTTTTACATACAGAGAAATATAAATATAATTCTTGCAGTCTGTTCATTCAAAAGCTTATTTGATATTTCTTGGTCTGGTATTTATTTTGAATGTAGTCAATCCATCTTCTCCATTTAACTATGTATCTTTCTTGTGAACAGTCTTTCAAATATGCTAAAAATTTTGCCATCTCTGCTAAGTTTGCAACTTTTAATATCCAACTCTTCAATCATAGGCAAATGTTCCTTCTTCCAATATTGCGCTACCAATAGTCTGGCTGCTGATATTAAATTTAAAATCAATTTACTCTCTATTATTGTACAATCCAAGATTATACCCAATAAAAACAATTGTGGAGTAAACTTTATCTTCTTTTTCAAAATATTTTGCATGACCCACCAAATTCTTATCCAAAATGGTTTGGTTTTTTTACAAGTCCACCATATATGATAAAAAGTAGCATCGTCACAGTCACATCTCCAACATTTAGCTTGCAAATTCGGATACATATAGGCTAATTTTTTAGGGTCTAAATGCCATCTATAAAACATTTTGTAAAAATTTTCTCTTAAATTTTGTGCTTGTGTAAATTTAACATTTCTAACCCAAATTTTCTCCCAAGTTTCCATCATTATAGGTTCCTGTATATTTTGTGCCCATTTTATCACACAACGGTGGTCCGTTGGCGTTGAAGATGATCCTTTGGATCGCCAGCCCCGCGATCACGTTAAAAACCGCTTGGACAGCGCAAATCGGCTCTCTGACGGTTTGGAAACCTTTCCCTCGGGAGAAGAGGGAAAGGAAAGCAGTCGGGCGAGGGTAGAGCTCCCCGAAAGCCCCTGGAATATAGCCAGGGGCTTGGAGGGTGTGAGCTCCCTAGAAGCCTGACAGAGCTCCAGATCCAGAGCACTTCTGCTTAAGCAGAACAAGACGCCGTGACCACTTCTGTGTCTAATATTAGTTTTAACCTGATCCCAATGCAGACGGAGCAAAAACAGGAGCGCTGGCAATTGTAACTGCAAGTACCAAACCTTAACTTTGTTTCTACATTGTATCCTTCTGAATCAACTTAAGAAGAACAAAGGAAATGGTGCCTGTAATGTAATAGGGCATGAAAGTGAAAGTTAAGGAACTGCTTGTTAATGCTGTTAGCGCTCTCGGCGCTGTTTAAGGCTGCTGGATTTTACATTGAATTGGAGAAGCTTAAAAGTGGAAACTGAAATCCTTATAGACAATAGAGCTGACTTATTTAACTTAATTACTGTATTTTTGAAGAAGCAAGGAGAATTGGATTTATTGGAGTTATCTAAGTATACTTAAAGAAATATGGCCTCTAAGCAATTAAAGCCTGGAGTTTCTAAAAGTGCTGGAGGTTCTCCAGCTCGTACAGCTAACCCACAAGCATTAAATTTGGAAGCCTTACAAGAATCTCTGAAGAAATTTTTAAAAGAATCAGTAGAGCAAGCCTTAAAACTTCAAACTGCTATTATGGAAGAAAAACTTAAAGAAATAGCAGGGGGGATAGCAGTTCGCAATAAAGAAATAAGAGAAGATATAGTGTCTGCATTTCAAGGTATGGTAAATAATATGATCCAGATGGATGAAAGGATGGAAGAAATTAATCAATCTAATTTGAATTTGGAAAATAAAATGGAGGAGGTCCAAACCAAGGTGGACAGAGCAGATGATGAAGTGGTTTTGTTACAATATAGATCGATGGAGTTTGCCCTGAATGTGAGAGGATTGAAAGAAAATAAACAAGAAGATTTAAAAGAGATTTTTTTCAGAGGTTTTTGCACAATTGACTGGAGAGCAACCAATAGATCTTTTATTCAAAATTGATAAAATCTATTGTGTCAACTCCTGGGCTGCTAGACAGAGACAATTACCAAGAGATACTGTGATCTATTTTACAACCAGGAGGATTAGAAATGAAATTTTACAAGCCTCCTAAAAAAATAAAATCTAGATAGCAGAACAAGAGTTATTAGTGTTGAAAGAAATTCCTCCTAAAATGCTAAGAAACAGAAAAGAGTTTACTTTCTTGGTGAATGAACTCAGAAATCGACAGATACAATTTAGATGGTACGTTCCAACTGGATTAATATCATTTTACGCAGGAGAAAGATATCGCCTTAATACAGTTTGGAAGGCAAGGGATTTCAATACTAACGTTTTAAAGGCTGGAAGCCCACCATCACCAGATGTCAGGAGGAGAAGAGAAGCAGAGATGGCAAAAAAGTCTGAGAAGGAACGAAAGCAGATACAAGCACAAGTGGAAGCTGCAATTACTGAAGAAGATTTATTGCAATCATTGGGTACTCCCCAAATTCCAGAATTAATGGGAAAAATAGGAGATGCAAAAGAACAAAGATTGACTAGAGCAGCTATTAAACATAAAGAACAGGAAAAGATGCAACAATCTCAAGCAAAAACTCTATTACTAAAATTACTAAAACAGAAGCTGTGGGTGGGGCCAGGCCGAGGAGGAAGATGCAGGAAGACTTCCAGCCGATGCTCCAAAAGCTTCAAAGTGCCAAGAATGGCAATTAGATTCTTAACTTGGAATGTTAAAGGTCTAAATTCACCACAAAAAAGAAAAAAGATATTTCATTATTTGAAACAATTTAAGAATGATGTAATTTGCTTGCAGGAAACACATATTAGAATATCAGATCAAAAATATTTGATAAATTCAAGATTAGGCACATATTTTGTCGCATTGGCTTCAGAGAAGAAGAATGGTATAGTTATATACCTAAAGAAAGAACTAATAGCTAAATTAGTTGATGCAGATGCTCAAGGAAGATACATTGCAATCGAACTTTTAATAGAGGGGAAGAGAACACTTCTAATTGGAGTATATGCACCTAATCAACAGCAAGAAAAATTTTACAAATTTTTGCATACCAAAATAATACAGTGGAATTATAAATCATTTATATTAATGGGAGATTGGAATGGAGTATTGGATATGCGAAAAGATAAAAAAAGTACTTTTCGAAATATTTCAAGTTGTGCGAAATTGCCTAAAGCTTTTTTTGATATGATGGAAGATTTGGAGCTGAGAGATATTTGGCGAGAACGGAATGTTGAAGAAAAAGACTTCATTTTTTTTCCTGATAGATATCAATCCTTTTCTAGGATTGATTTTATACTAATTTCTACTGATTTTCTTTTCAGGGTAAAGAAGACGAAGATATGTTCAAGAATTTTGACTGATCATAGTCCGGTATGGATGGAATTTGATCAGGAAAAGGGAGTTAGGAGATCCTGGAGGTTAAATGAGAATTTGTTTAGATATGAAGAAAATGTAAAGGAACGTAAAAGACAAATGAAAGAGTTTTTTGTTATGAATAGGAAAAAGGGTACACGGATAAAAATGGTTTGGGATGCAAGTAAAGCATATATGAAGGGAATTTTAATATATATGGATAATAAATATGGATTTAAACAGCAGAAGAAGTGCAGGGATTTAGAAGAAGAAATAAAAAAGAAAGAACAATTACTTATACTTAATCCAGAAGATAAAAAAGTTAAAGAGACAATAAATGGTAACTATCTTTAAAGCGCTCCATGGCTTAGGACCCGGGTACTTACGAGACCGCCTGCTGTTACCCTTTGCCTCCCACCGACCCGTACGCTCTCACAGAGAAGGTCTCCTCAGGGTGCCGTCCACCAAACAGTGTCGGCTGGCGGCCCCCAGGAGTAGGGCCTTCTCTGTAGGGGCAGTGACGCTCTGGAACGAACTTCCCCCTGGCCTGCGTCAAGTGCCTGATCTTCGGACCTTCCATCGTGAGCTCAAAACATATTTATTCATTAAAGCGGGACTGGCATAATTAGTGATGAATTTTAATTGGGTATTCTTAATATTTTTAAATTTTTAAATTTAAATTTTAATAATCAGCCTTTAAAATTTGCTCTTTTTAAATGTTGTTTTAAATTGTATATATTTTGTTTTTATTTTGGCTGTACACCGCCCTGAGTCCTTCGGGAGAAGGGCGGTATAAAAATTTAATAATTAATAATAATAATAATAAATATATTACAAGGGCAGTTTAATATGCTGATAGCAGATCAGGTAGTGATTAATCTACAATATGTCAAGCATAATACATTTTGTAATGCCAACAAATCAGGTAGGTGGCTAGCATATGCAATAAGGAAAAAACAGAAATCACGGATTATTGGAAAGATAGAATATAAAGGTAAAGAAGTATGTCAACAGAATATAATTAAAAAAGCTTTTTTAGAATTTTATACAAAATTATATGCTAACGACCCAATTCAAGATATATAGATAAATATTTACAAGAAGAGAATATCTCTGAACTTACGCCAGAACAAAGGGAAGGATTGAATCAATCAATCTATAACCTCTGAAGAAATTATTTTAGCTATTAAGCAGTTAAAAAAAGGTAAAGCTCCAGGAACAGATGGACTAACTGCTGTTTATTATAAAAATCTACTGGCACTTTTTCTTGTTTAAAAAAAAACATGTATGTTTTATTGTGTTCACATGATGATTCAGTCTGGAAAGAACTGATCTCATCTTCAGATAAATACATTGCTAAATAAATAATCTGTTAATTGGCATAATGCCATATTGACGCAGGCAGCAAAACAAAATTTCTTGAGATCTATATATAATCCATATTGGCTTCTTATCACAGTAAAGTCAGATGTCTCACTTGTGTTCAAGGTCCTCCAAATTTCTTTCCAGAACTTTTAAAATCTTGGCCAACATCATCCCTTTTGGAAATTATGATTTCTAATTTGGAATTTTGAGAGCGGTAATACAATATCATGTTTAACGTAGTGTCATTTTGTTGCTTTGCTTTGTTAATATAAAGGGATGTCTTTTTTGAAGAGCACCATGTAAATATTCAATTCAAAACTTGCAAATATCATAGAATGCTACATTAAGATTAATGAGGTCAGAGCACAAGAATTAGTGTAATATTTTTTTCTCAAAAGGTGTGGCAAATAAAATATTTCATGCATTGTGACTCAAAGAACACAGAGGCTGTACAATACGATATCACTTTTAGTGAATTTTAATTATTAGCTTAGCATATTGCATTCTTTCAGTTTGGAAATCAACTAACTAAACAAAAAAAATATGTAACTTTCTGCAGTAATTCATTGCATTAGAAATCAAGTAGATTTCTTTTTATATTTTTAATCTATGAAATAGGGTTGTTGTTTTTTTAATAACTTCATCCTCAAGGAGTTTTGGAATTCCTTCAGAAAATTAGTTTTCAACATTTCACTTTCTGACTTTCTTTTAACAATTGCTCAAAAGCCATTTAAAATATTTGAGGAATCAGAGATAAAATCACATGAAAAACAAAATAAAACCTTGAGGTATTTATCAGTTAAAGCTGAGAAAGACAAATGGAAAATAAGCACGCAGTCTGCCAGATTTGCAAGCCTGGCTCCTATAGGATGATTGCACATTTTTTTGTGGCTAAGGGTAAAGTAAATGTAAATCTTGGTCTCCTTACTCCTAGTCTGGCACCTTAGCCACTGAACCACAGTGATGATATCTGCAATTCCTTATCTCTGCTATTCTCTTGATGAGAGGCTAACTGGATGCCTTACAGTTTCAGGTTTAACATAATATAGCTAGACAACTTGGAAGGCCTCTTCCAAGGTTTACCTGCATGGTAAAATGCAAGGAAATAACTTGTTACTTATTTTCTGCACAGATTACGTAGAATGTATTCCATATAAGATTTGTAATAATGTATTATGTGTCCAAATATTTTATTCTTTCAACATAGTGTATCTTAAACTGTACTCCATAAGTAATCTAACAAGTAGCACAGAATTATTTAAATAAATATTTGATGATTCAAAATGTTGATAATTCTGTGCGTGTTATCTAACCATGAAATGAAAATTCAATCTCAAATTGAAAGCATCATCAAAGCTAGTCAGGTTCCACAGTTATTCTGTGCAGTTGCCTTGTGAAGGAGAGGTTTGCTGAATCATTTTGACAAAAATGGTTATATTCTAGTAAGCAAACTGCTATAAATACTGCAATTTTCTGACCTACAAGAAGACTGCTATGACTATAAAGGCCACATTGTAGAAAGTAATTAATTGGATATGACTTGTTCACTTGGCATTCTGAAATAACCAAAGGGCTTTCCTTACCCACACATTCATAAAAATCGCTTGGCTGTGTAGCATGTAAGTATATAAATATGACAATGGTATACTTAATACATTTATTTCTGAAAAAGTTTATATTGAAAACTAAATCTATTATCAAATCAAAATTGAAATTACCTAGCATTAAGATAATATAGCAAGTGATTGCTAAGCAAATTCTGAGCATGTCTTTATTTGCCCCATGAATTTAGGTATGAATATATGGCAATGATTTCCAAAGATATCCAGGGATATTACTAGCATAGTTTGTCATTATATAGAACTTTTGCTGGTTTCTGTTTCTAAGAGGTGTTATGGTCCGCCAGCAGCCTATGGACCTGGCAACGGAATCAGACAGTGAGGAGGCTTGGGAGGACTATGGGCCAGTCTTGGAGTCAGGGGAAGGCCCGGACAAGAGCTCTGCATTGGAGGCAGAATGGGGCAGGGCCATCTGGGAGTGATACACGGATTCTGGAGCCTCCAGAGGCGGACAGCAGAGAGGCAGAGGAACAGGAGGAGCCTGTTCCTAGTGCGTGCATGAGAAGATGTGCCAGTAGACAAGAGCAGCTTAAGCAAAAAGGACGACTTGGGAGTAAGGCCAGAAGATGATTGGCCACTCCCATAAGCCTTAAAAGAGCAGCAACGAGCCGTTGAGGTCTTTGTGGAAAAGCAACATTGATTCCAGTGCTTCTTGTCAGCGTCTCTTGAACTTTGTGTGGGTTTTGCACAGCGGTTGATGATAAGGCCGAAGGACTGTTTATGAAGAACTTGTTTTGGACTAAGCTGAGAATGAATTAATTCTCAGGTGTTTTAATAAAATAAGTTTGTTCAGGACTGAATTGTGTTTGGTAATCACAACTTGGGCCTCAGTCACAACAAGAGGCTAGAAGCCATAGAACCTCACTTGCATACATGTAGAGAAAATAATTGCTTCAAGCAAAACTTACCTTGGTTTTATTTGAATAAATGGAAAATACAGTGTATGTTTCTGGACTGCCACATAGTGTAATGGCCACATGTAGAGCCTGGAGCCCTGGATGCATACGCAATTATTTGTTGTTGTGAAATACATCAGAATGTTTTACATTTTGTGCTCTGACAGATTCTTTCCTTCATGGTAATAGAGTCCTTTCCTATAGCCTTTACTTTTCTGGCCTACATTTTAAGTGGTATGCTACCTAAATCTTGAACTTTTTTTGGTAGCATAAATGCTGAAAGTATTGTGTTTTGTCATTCAATTGACTGTACAATTCTTTAGAATCCCATATTCCCTGGGGACAGGATATGTCACTTCCATTTTTTGAATGGGAGACCTCTTATGCTTCTGAAGAGCAAACTGTCTTCGCGGAACTGATTCTTGAATAAGAATAGTCAAACTCAATTGAACCAATCCATATAATAGCTAAAGCTGTGGCAGTGCCAAAATTTTCCAAAGCCCCCATGAAATATTTCATATAATTAGTGGAATGCTTCTTTGCCAATTTATTTATATTAAGCAGAAACAAGCACAAAAAATATATAACCTCTTTTTTTGAAACTGAAATGGAAGTTTTGGTTATTCCTCCATACGCTACCTCCTTGTTAGCTTTTAATGTAACATTTGATTGTCTATGGCATCATTTTATCTATGAAACAGAATTATTCAGATTGCAATTAAGTGAATATATTTAGATTAGTTTTATGTCAGTCTTCAGGCATTGTATTTAATACATATAATCCAAAAGCATTAAATATGATTTCTTAATATGATTTTACAAATGTATGTCAGGTATAGTGAATAATTATAGTAGTGCACTGACTACAGATTAATTGTCATTCAAATCCTTTTTAAATTAATACATTGTTCTGTTTTAACATACAAGAGGCATTTACAATAAAATATTTGCAAAGTTACTTCATCCCCCACTAGTTATTGTAGTTGTCAATTTATGTGTACAACTCTGGTCTTTGCAGTATGCTCTGAACTGTGAAAAGCCAAATAAGCAAATTTATTTTTCTATTCTTCTTTATTCTGGATTTGCTTTTTGATAGAATTTGGGTTTTTTAATTTTTTAGATGGGAAAAGAGATTTTTTTATTTTTAAAATATACTTGCACTTCTGCATACTATATTCTGCCTATATCATCCTCTTACTTGGTTTGGTTCCAGTTTGATTCCAATGTAATCATTGTTCAATGATTTATGTTTGGTTTTCTTGGGAAGATGCAGAAAATATTTCACGGGGGACACTTCTTTGAGATTCCTATTAACCTATTAAATCTGCAAATCCTGTTTACTTTTCATGCCCCCAGCTTCTGCCTATCTCTCATATGGATTACTCACACCCTTTAATTGTTTTGTGGCAAAGGTTTGCGGAAAGTGGAAGATCTCTAGCTACAACATCATTATCTACTTCATGCTTTGATGTGCAGCCACATATTTCTCTCCTCAAAAACAGTGGCTGCACATCAGTGGCTGCACAATCACAATAGTGCTTCTCCTATTGCCTGCCTGCAATGCTGAAATAATTAGTATAGCCAGTCTGATATAGTCAAGGAGAATGCTCCATTGATTGATTAAGGTATCCTTATCCTATTCAACACCAGGCAGTATAAATCAAAGCCACTACATGCTCATCCTTAAACATCCAGAAACATTAATCCCAAAGAACAAAGAAGGACAGGTAGTGTTACTATGGATTTTCAGTTGGAGGAAGCTAGTTTTTTATGCCATTTTGCCAACTGTGAAGACTGAATTTTAGTTGCCTCAGGGGACGATACAGGTCTCCCTCTATCTACCCAAGTAAGCATACTGTTTATTTCAGTCCTCTAAATCCTACTTCCCACCCCTGTTATGTTTCCTCTTAGAAATGGACAGCTCCATGGCAATTTTTATGTGTTCAATTATAAATTCGTTCATTCACAAGATTTAAAAATTAGTAAACAAAAGTGTGTTGAAATTGATTTATGCTACTTAAATTGGAGATGCTGGTGTCAGCTTTGGAAACCATATTAGGCTGGAAGCTTCCATTCTGCCACCTTCTCATGTGTGGGAAAGTAGGAGAGGGAATTTAGTAGAGGGGTTGTCTTTAGACATAATAGCATTCTTCCTGTCGGTCAAGGTCAGGCCGATCCTGCATCTAGAGAAGGAGTGGTCGGAATGCTGTCTCGAGATGGGACAGATGGTGATTGGAGCACGTGATCGACTGAGGAGTGAGGGGATGGTTTTGGGGGTTTTGATTTACTGAGGGAAAACCCGGATCTCTCAGATTTGGGTTTTCCCAGATGTGCCAATTTACCTATTCTAGTAAATAGAACTTTGAAAAATGCTTGCTTCAGAGTTTTTACTTGGAGTTGGGTTTTTTTCCTGGAATGCTGTGTCAAATAGCTGGGCTATTTGACACAGTGAATCTCCCAATTCTGTGGTAAACTGCAACTTGATCATATTCAAGAGAACTTGGAAATAAAGCAAATACTGAATGTTCATTTCTGTTTGTGTAGGGCTGCAGCTTGTAAAAATTCGTACTTTTTTGCTTATTCGTTTGATTGAACAGACTCTTTCCTTTGACCTTTCATTTCCTATACATAATTCTGACTAATATTTAAATAAAAAACATTGGTGCTAACTTTATAAGTCATTATATCAATTCATGTAGACTGGTATATTCCTTCCACACATTATATAATCATGTTGTATTTGACTTACAACATGTTGTAAGTTTCTGTTAAGTTACTTTTAAGTTACACCTGGTATAACTGGATGCATAATTTTTTTTCAAAAACAGTAAGCTGTTTCAAACTTAGACCATTTTCATAGCATGATGGATTTTCATCCTTGTAAAGTAGCAATCAGGCATATTATTTTGTTATTTAGCATGCTGGTCTGTCTGGGTTTCTACTGTGAGCTTAAAAGATTTCCTGTCTGCTCTGGTTCCAATGTAGATCAGAGGCCCTTCTCTTTCATTTATTTATTTATTACACTTTTATGCCATTTCTCTACTTAATTCACACATGTGGAGAAAAAAAATTGTGCATCTCAGAGACTCTGGATAACAGACATTGTTTTGAATATGTGGGGATTTTGTAAATATCACTTTATAAATATGCAGCTTGGTTGCAAAAAACAACAACAACAAAAAAAAACCCACCCGCTGCCAGTCCCCAAACAGTGCAACAGTTGTTGCTTCACTGTGTGTTAACAAGGGTTGTTGTTGTTGCCTATAGTATAAAATTCATATACAATTCTTCATTTAATGCACCTAAATATTTTGCATTTTACTTTGCTATTTCTTACTTTAAACCAAGAAGGGTAGTTGTAAGCAGCACAAATAGTTCTCGCTTAGCAACAACAGAGATCAGCAACTCTGTCACTAAGCTCCATGATTGCTAAACAAAAAAAATAGTGTAACTGCAATGGACCTATTATGTCTCTTCCTTATTTGTTAAATGAATCACTGAGTTGTTAAGCAAGACATCATGTGGCCATGACTTACAATTTTACTTCCTCTGTTGTCAGAATCCACTTGGGAAGCATGCAAATTCGGATCACATAGTAAATATGGGCTGGCTGAGAAGCACCCAAATGACAATCACATGAGTTTGGGATGCTGTTATGGTAGTTGATGTGAGGATAGATTGCAAAAGTGTTTTTATACCGTTGTAAGTTCAAATAGTCAACAAACGAGACAATTATTAAGCAAGAACTATCTATATATGACATTGCTACAAAAATTCCTAAAATTTGTTCAGGAATTGTATTTATGCAGAACACTGTGGACAATGGCAATAGTCAAAAAATTTCTTTGTTTTAAAATGTATTTATATATTCATCATTATAATATTTATAAAAATGTATCCATATGTCACCTATAGTATTCAGATATATGTGAGTTTATTGAACAATGTCATCTAGAGATCACCAGTCCTGAATATTTAATTTATATACTTGGTTGATTTCCAGTGAAATATGTAGATAAGTGATAATTTGTTTGAATGTATTTTGAACAGCGTGAACAAGAAGTAGAAGCTAATATTTGCTTTGTGTTAGCAAAATAGTTTCTTAAGTCATTTTAAATTGTATTCTAGTTTTTAATATATTTTTATTTGGAAGTTGACATGTGGTTGTGAACTTTTCCCCCCTTTATCTCTAAATTTCTATTTCATGTAGTTTGGCACAATACATTGTGATAGCATGTATTGTAATATCTATGATTTTATTGTGTGCTTTTTAATTCAGTTTATTTATTTGTCAAACCTAATTGCCAATTAATATGGTTGTCCACTTCAAACAACTTGATTCTGGGCAACATATAATAACTTCTGGAAATAAAACATATTACAAAAACAATTAAAATAGTAAATATAGATTAAAAATAAAACCACAAGCAAGAGAATCTCACACATAAGCTGCTATCTTGTCTACACCAGGCTTTTTGTCATGTTAAATTATTTTGAATTGTGTTTTATATCTTTCAGGGCATACAGGGCGGTTATTAAAATCCTTGTGTTTCATGAGTTTAACATTTCTGCTTGTGCACATCATCTTTCAAATCACAATAGCCAGCCTTGAAGCTGCAAAAACTATTCCACGTAATTATAACTGTGAGTATAATTCTTTTTAATCTTCTAGTATTTTGCATAGCTTATGTGGAAAGCATACTGAAATATGAATGTGTGAATCAATTTAAAAATTGATAGTTTTACTTTCCAATTTAGAAAAATCGTATTTTGGTTTGTCATAATTTTAAAATTATGTTTCTTTTTTTTAAAAAAAGAGTTTCTTCCTACTTTGTAAAGTTTTTCTATACAGTGTCCCCTAACCTAATTTTGAATGTAAACCTGTGCTAATAAAACAATAATGCGACTTTTCCTTCATGTAATACTGATACATATATCTTATTTGAGGGATCCTACAAGTCTGGAGGTGTTTTAGCACATTTGTCATAGGATATTTTTATGAAAATCAAGATAGCCATGCATATAAAACCAGGCAGACAGCTGTGGATGCCATGATTTATTTTAACCATATCCTCCAGATATTAATAAGTTTTGGACAGTGTAAATGTGTTACCAGCCTCTGACCAAGCCCACCTAGTTTTCTTAGTATAAACTATTGTAAATGTTGCATTGTGAAAAATTAGTGCAACAACTCCCAGCTAAAATTATACATAACCTGAGTTTTATTTAATTTCATTTGTGGCAATAGGGCTAAATTTTGGTAGCAATTTCTTGTTCCAAATAAAGTATGCAAAATTATTTTCTGTATATGCAGGTCTCTTCTTAATATTTAGAGTGAAACATGTATTGATGATGCTAGAAATCTTATACTTGTGTAATACTTTGCTTATTAATCCAGAATTTACAAAGATGACAGCCAGAAAGTCAGAGGAGAAAAAAATTAAGAGAAGAGCAATTTCAGTAAGTGTCTGGCTTACAAAAGGACTAAGTCTCAAAATTAATCATCGAGAAAGGGCAGAATGCTGAAACAAGAAATTTCAGATATTTGTTAATAAAGTATGTTTGGAAATGAATGGCTTTTGTTGTTAACGGGCTTTGAACCATCTTTAGGAATTTCATGAATTCAAAATAAACATTAGATGGATCATTATATTTCCTCACATATAGATTGTGTTATCCAGTTAATGAACACGTACCATTCACAATGTGAAAATAATTTTGTGTACTACCATTCACCAAATTATCTTCCTATGGTGATTCTTCCAGTCATAGTAATATAAAAAAATATTGATTTTCCAGCAGTAGGCAATATGCAGTCTTCAAAATTGGCCCTTTTTATCACTCTTGGATCCTATCTGGTCATCAATCAACAAACCAATTTGAAGTAAGAAATAGAAATACTATGCTGTATTTCAAGTTCTAACAATAGACATACTGCAATTAGAATAATAAATAAATTTCAACCAAGTTACCACTGAAACCACAACCCCATCTATATATATAAAATAGCTTTACTTAGTTCATAGCCTAAGTGCAACCACTGCTCATCCAAAGTTTATTCATCCCTGAGCCCTACAGTAACTCATGAAGAACCTATGTAATGCCCAAAACTGTTGTTTTAAAATAAAGGAAGAAAGAGAGGGGGGAGATAAATAGTTTAAAAAACATGTTTCTGATTCCTGTCAGTTTTTTATAACTGTCTTCTACATATGGATCTATTTGCAAAGATAAAAACTTTTTAAATTTATTAAAGTATATATTAAATTTATTATAAAATGTATTTAATTGATAACCTGCAAAACTCAAGCAAGTCAAGGCAACATAGAAGGCAGCATGGTGGCTCAGCGGTTAAGACTCTGGGCTTGTTGGCTGGAAAGCTGGCAGCCCAGGTTTGAGACCCGAGTGCCATGCGACGAGGTAAGCTCCCTTCCTTGCCTCAGCTCCTACCAACTGAGCAGTTTGAAAGCATGCAAATTTAAGTAGGTAAATAGGTAAATTCCTGTCACCAATTATTCCAAAGAAACTGATGATAGTAACAATCAAATGAGAAGGATAAGAAAAATACAAAAATCAAAGCAAAAATTATTTTATTATTATATTCAATATGCTTTTTTATATCTGCATATAAGACTTGTTATCTATCACTTCAGAGGACATATAAAGAACAATATTGTTAGGTTCTGGAAGTAACGAGGCTGGAGACCAGGGTAGTGACAACAGCTCTTTAATATAGGGTGAACCCAGCAACAGGCTGGGGGAAAAACCTCTCCTTTTATACAGTTCTACTGGCGGCTTCGTCCAATCAGCAACGTGCTGATTTCCCGCCCAAATATTTAAAGGTACATACAAGAATACATAACACTCCTCCCCTCCCAGAAAACACTTTGCCTCTATTTGCATTTTATTTACATGTTATTTTTCGACGTAGTCACGCAAATAACCTGGGCGTCTCCTAGTTCTTTCAGACCTGCGCGGTTCAGTCCTGGGTGGTGTTTTGAGCTGTTCGGAGGGTCTGTTTTCTCCTCCCAGCTCTTTCTCTAGGCCATCGGGCCCTGGATTATTTGCAGATTCTTTTTCTTGGCCATCCGGCCCTGGATTACTTTTGTAATTTTCCCTGTCGTTTCCCGGGGAACCTGATGGCGTCGCTGGACCTCCGGGACCTCAGCTAAGTCTTGCGCCTCCCCCGGGTCATGGTCAGCTGTGGGTTCAAATAAGGAGGGGTCATAATTTGTTTCCTGTGGCTTAGTTTGTTCAGTTATTCGTCTCCTTATCTGATCTATGTGGCGCCTCCATACTCGGTTGTCTTGTAATTCGACCAAGTATGACTTTGGGCCGGTTGCTTTTATTATTTGCCCTGCGAGCCAACTTGGGCCGTCCCCGTAGTTGCGGGCCCACACTCGGTCGCCTATGCCCAATTCCCTTGTTTTGTCTATTTCCCCCTTGTAACCCTCTGGTGTGTAATGGGGACTCAAACGGTCAAGTGGGCACCGGAGTTTCCGTCCCATCAATAATTCGGCTGGGCTTCTGCCTGTAGCAGTGCTTGGGGTTCTGTGCTGAACGGCCAGAAAGAAGTCTATCTTTGTTTGCCAGTCACCTGGCTTGAGCCTGGACAATGCCTCCTTAGCGCTCCGGACGGAACGCTCTGCAAGGCCATTCGACGCAGGGTGGAAAGGCGCAGAGAGGGCATGTCGGATGCCCTCCTCTGCCAAGTATTCTTCAAACTGGGCTGCCGTGAATTGCGGCCCGTTGTCGGACACCAGAGTGTCAGGCAACCCGTGGGTTGCGAATAAGTGGCGCAGGGCTGCGATTACTGCCTCGGCCGTAGTGGATTTCATGAGTATGATCTCCAACCATTTAGAGAATGCGTCGACAACCACTAGGAAAGTTTGGCCATGGAAAGGGCCAGCAAAATCAATGTGGATTCTTGACCAGGGGCCCTGGGGGCTTTCCCATTCCTGACTGGGGCCGTTGGGGTAGGGGTCTGGACTCTTGGCAAGCCTGGCATTTCCCCACCCTCTCAGCAATCTCTGAGTCCATGAGTGGCCACCACACATAGCTTCTCGCTAGCCCCTTCATCCGGACGATCCCTGGGTGGCCCTCGTGGAGGAGGTCCAGTACCTTTCCCCTTAGTTTATCGGGGATTACCACACGATCACCCCATAACAGGCACCCCCCTTGAGCCGAGAGCTCATCCCGTTTTTTAACAAATTCCTTGCGTGCCCGGCGCAGCGGGCCACCCTCTTTGTACCCAACCGAGTACAGTCCTTAACATAATGTCCCGGTATGATGCCCGAGCCACTTCCTTAGATGTGACTGGGCCAGAGTCCAAAGAGTCAATAAGCAGGATGGGCGTCCCCGGCGTAGGGTCTTCGATGGCCCCTGGTAGTGGGCATCTGCTTAACGCGTCTGCATGCCCCACTTCTTTTCCTGGTCGATGCTGCAGCTTGTACGAATAAGCGGCTAAGAAAATAGTCCATCGGGTCAAGCGTGGCGAAAGTGCCACAGGCGTTGGGCGGTCGCCAGCCAGTATCCCTAGTAGCGGTCTGTGGTCAGTCACGATTTCAAAATCCCGCCCAAAACATATTCGTGGAATTTTTTCACCCCTGACACAATGGCTAGTGCTTCTTTATCTAATTGGCTGTAGTTCCTCTCTGGGGAGGACATCGTTCTAGAGTAAAAAGCTATAGGGGCTTCTGTGCCGTTTGGAAGTCTATGGCTGAGTACAGCCCCACCCGTAAGGAGGCACCGCAAACCAGCACTAGGGGCAATGAGTTATGATATTGGATGAGCAGGCTGTCACTTGAGAGCAGGTTTTTTACTGCTTCGAAAGCCCTATTTTCCGACTTTCCCCAAGACCAAACAGTATTTTTTCCTAAAAGCCTATGCAGCGGTTCAGCAACGGTCGCTTTGTTTTTTAAAAAAACCGCGTAAAAATTCACTAGCCCCAGGAATGCCTGTAGCTCTGCTTTGTTTTTGGGCGCTGGAGCCTTTCTAATTGCCTTGACCTTGCTCTCAGTGGGGTGAATTCCTTTCTTGTCTATCCGGTAGCCCAAGAATTCGACAGATTCGACCCCTATCTGGCATTTGTTTACCTTGACTTTTAATCCGGCTGTCCGGAAAATGCCCAGAACCTTTCTCAAACGCTCCCCCAATTCCTCTACGTTTTCCCCTGAAATCAGGACATCATCGAAGTAGGGAACTACCCCTGGGAGCCCTTGCAGAAGTCGTTCCATTAGGTTTTGGAACAGCCCTGGTGCCACACTCACCCCAAATTGCAATCGGGTGCACTTGAAGGCCCCCCTGTGCGTTACAATCGTTTGGGCTTCGGCTGTGCGGGCGTCTACGGGCAGTTGTTGGTAGGCTTGGGCCAAGTCTAACTTTGCAAAGACTTGCCCTTGCCCCAAAGAGTGCAGCAAGTGTTGCACCACGGGAACCGGGTAAGCGCTTTTCTGTAAGGCTTTGTTAAGCGTCGCCTTGTAGTCAGCGCAAATTCTAATTGACCCGTCTGGTTTTATTGGGGTGACGATTGGCGTCTCCCACTTTGCGTGATCGACTGGCACCAAAATCCCCTGATTTATGAGCTTATCTAGCTCCTTGTCAATTTTTGGTTTTAGGGCAAAAGGGACTCTCCTCGCCTTAAGCCTAATGGGAGCTACCTGGGGGTCTAAGTTGAAGGAAATAGGGGTCCCCTTGTACTTGCCCAGGCAGTCCTTGAAGACATCTTCGAACTCGTTAAAGAGAATGTCTTTCAGGTTACAGTCACTTCTGTAGATGCCAGTCACTCCCATGCCCAGGGCACGAAACCAGTCTAGTCCCAACAGACTGGGCAGGGTCCCTTCGACGATCGTGATGGGCAGGGTCTTCTTGTGTGGTCCGTACTCGACTCGGACGGAGGTGGTGCTACGAACAGGGATGCGATTCCCTTGGTAGTCGTGGACTCGTAGCCGTTGTGCTTGCAGGTGGCGCTCCGCGACTGACGGCAGTGACTTCGCCAAAGTGTCCCAGGACATGATGGTGATCGCTGATCCCGTGTCTACTTCGAGCCGGCACCGTACTCCCTCTATTTTTGGTTTGGTGAAGATCTTCTTCTCCACTCGGGTCGAGGCGCGGCCTATGACCACAGTCGTCTGGTTTGAATCCGCGCCTTTTTTGTTTGAGCCAATCGCGGGGCGCCCTGTCGCTTCCCCCCTCTGGTTTGCCGATTTGAATATTCGGCGGAAGGTTGGGCGCTCGACAAACTTGAGCTAGGTGCCCTTTCTTCCCACCGCCGACATGTCGCGTCCTTAAACTTGCAGCGTTGGCGCTGGTGTTGACCACCGCAGCTTCCGCATTCGTCTCGGTCCCCTTTGTCGCGTTTCTCGGTTCGGCAGACCCCTTCCTCATCTTCACCGTCGGATTCGGTCTGAACCTCCTCCTGGTGCACTGGAGTTGGCTTCGCGCTCGCCTTTGGTGGGACAGGCTTTTGCAGTGTCTCCGCCGCTTGGGTGGACATTTCATGTGCTCTGGCTTCGTCCAGAGCGTTGGCCAGCGTTAGGTTGCTCTTTGCTAGCAGCCGCCGCCGCAAACGGATGTCTCTGACCCCTCGGATGAGTTGCTCGAGGAGCACCTCGTCTAGGTCGCGGTATCCGCAGTCCTTGGACGCTTTCCTTAGGGCGGCCATGTAGTCACCGATGGATTCGCCTCCATCTGCCTTCGCTCTCCAATTCAAACCGCCGCACGTATTTGGACGGCGTTGGTGCGAAGTGGTTTTTTAGTAAAGTCTGTAGAGTTGGCCACGACACCGATTGTAACGGCGTTGGCTCTGCCAGGGCTTCCGCGATATCAATGACCTCCGGACCACAGTGGCTTAAGAAATAAGCCCTTTTGCGGTTATCTGGAACTCCTTGCAGTTCGTTGGCTTCTAGAAAGCTTTCGAAACGGGTCATATACGTTCCCCATTTCTCTTTAGCCGGGTCAAACGGTGCGGGCGGAGTGTAACTGGCCATCTCCGCTTTTCTGCCCTGTGTTTGCTGGGTTCGGGTCTATCGTGCTTCAGCTCGGTTCTGGTTCTCCTTAGCCTCGAGATCCCACCTTCGTCGCCAGTGTTAGGTTCTGGAAGTAACGAGGCTGGAGACCAGGGTAGTGACAACAGCTCTTTAATATAGGGTGAACCCAGCAACAGGCTGGGGGAAAAACCTCTCCTTTTATACAGTTCTACTGGCGGCTTCGTCCAATCAGCAACGTGCTGATTTCCCGCCCAAATATTTAAAGGTACATACAAGAATACATAACAAATATATTTCACTTACAGGAAGGATATATATTAGGAAAAATGGCTTAACATTAATGAATAGTCTTTCCTTCACTGAATGTATTGTATTCAAGCAGTTGTTTATTTAGAATGTTTTAATTTAAACTCTTATTGAAACGTTACTTGACATTTAGAATAACCTAAACCAGGGGTAAGGAACCATGGTACTTTTATGATTTGTGGACTTTATGACCATGCTGGCTCAGAAATTCTAGGAGTTGAAGTCCACAAGACATAAAATACCCATGGTTCCCCACCCCCTGGCCTAAACGGTCCCTTCTCACTTTACGATTCTAGTTCTCATGTAATGCTGTTGAAGATGAAAATGATTTCAGTTGCATCTTTATCCAGAAGCCTAAAGCAGCAGAAGACAGATTTCCCCCCCTCTGGATTTAGAGCATTAGATGTTTACAATTAGTTTGAAATTTATTCTGGGATGTAGTTTAATTATGATGATATGATTGTAGAGTTTGAATTGATAGGCTTGTCAAAGTGTAATGTGTACTTTTTTCAGAATGTTAAATTGAAAAGGGGCACAATGTTCTCTGTAAATTTATTTAATTTGAAAGCTGAATAATCAATGTGAAAATTTAAAGTTAAATGAGTCTGTTAAATTATTCAAAATTTGCTAAGCATAAGAATTGTTTTATGCAAGTGGCCCAGTTAGATCTGTGTGTTATTTCCAGATCCAATCTGTGTTAGTTTTGAGAAAACCAGGGAGATTGAATAAATTTTGGCAATAAGTATATACTCCAAAATTTTATTGTAGCATACTAAAGGCAGATTTTTTTTATCATATTGGAGTTTTTATTAGTTGATGTAAGGCATTGACATCTTATTTTTAAGTCTGTTCATTGATTTCCAGTGGAAACTAGAATGTCTCTGAATGCATAAAGTTTGATGATTTCTTAAAACTTGTGGCAGTCTTTCTAGATATGCTAATTTTTATATTTAAATTTTAGTTACAGCAATTTTGGCAGCAAATATCTTGATTGAAAATCCCTTTTGTTTCAAATTAAGTTGCATCATGGTATCACTATAGCAAGCTGTTAAAACTATGTGAGGAAACAGACACTTGTAAAAGTGTTTTTTAAGTATGAATCAAAGGTTCTGTTTAATTTCATGCCAACTATAACTTCATAATAGTTCAGAAGGGAGTATTCACTATATGTCTGTTCTTGAAATAATAATGGCCTTTTTCATGAGCCATTAGTAGTGCGAAGGATTTTTTTCTGTTAACTTTGTACTGTCCATATTGCTAAAATTTTACCTTCTTTCTCTAGAAAATATTTTACTTTTCTTGTGGGTTGAGTTGCATTATCTTCTGTCATCTGTACTTGTTTATAGACATATTATAAAATATCATCCCTGTCTTAAAAGAATTTCCATTTCTATATGTAATATAAGCTATTCAGAAGAACCATATGAGCAGCAGTCTCTGTTTCTTCCATTTTTTTTCCTATGGGATACATAATGTTTTTTAAAAAACTGATTTGTGGTTCATCTCAGTGATATGCACCAAGGGAGGGGTAGCTAAAAACCACAGGCAAGTTGGCAATTGTGAAATGCAATTGAAGCCTTGCCCCTTTGAATGTATATATCATGTTTATTTATTTATATGGTCATTCAACTCAGACAAGATCATCTGGGCGGTGTACCAAAAGAATCAATAACAAATGCAAAATCTCCCTCCCCCCCAAAAAATCACAGCATTAAAAATCAACCAAAACAATGACATGGTAAGCCAGAACTAAAATATACCATAAATCATCTGATTTTGGCTATCATAATCTGATCGCCAAAAAGACATTAAGGGTTGTAAACCTAATCTTCTGTAGTTTCTTCTCCGGTAATATTACACTACTAACTAGAGCATACAAAACATTTACTAGACCAATTCTCGAATACAGCTCATCTGCCTGGAACCCACACTGCATATCGAATATTATGCACTTCCAGAAATATTTCACAAGAAGAATCCTCCACTCCTTTGCTCGCAACAAAATACCTTATGCCACCAGACTTGAAATTCTGGGTTTAGAAAATTTAGAACTACATGACCTTCAATATGACCTAAGCATAGCTCATAAAATCATCTGCTACAATGTCCTACCTGTCAATGACTACTTCAGCTTCAACCACAACAATACATGAGCACACAGTAGATACAAACTTAAAGGGAACTGCTCCAAACTCAATTGCAGAAAATATGACTTCAGTAACAGAGTTGTTAATGCCTGGAATGCACTACAGATTCTGTGGTCTCATCCTAAAACCTCAAAAATTTTAACCTAAGACTGTCTACAATTTTTTTTTTAATTGAAAAAGTTTTACAAAGATTTACCCCTCCTTCCCCCTCCTCCCTTCCCATCCTCCCCTCTTCCCCCGTCCCTCCCTCTCCCAAACCCCTTCTCCCCCTGGACTTCCCGGAACAAAATACAGGGTATTAAATCTAACAATCATAAGCTAAATTATGCTAACTATCTGTAAACTGCCATCCTCCCCTAGAACCTTAACTCTCCTTTTACAAAGAAAAAACATAAACATAATTCTTGTAAACTGTTCATTCAAAAGCTATTTGGTATTTCCTAGTCTGGCATCTATTTTGAATATAGTCAATCCATCTTCTCCATTCCAGTATGTATCTTTCTTGTGAGCAGTCTTTCAGGAATACTGAGATTTTCGCCATCTCTGCTAAGTTTGCAACTTTTAATATCCATTCTTCAATCGTAGGCAAATGTTCCTTCTTCCAGTATTGCACAACCAATACTGGCTGCTGATATTAAATTTAAAATCAATTTAGTCTCTATTTTCGTACAATCTATAATTATACCCAATAAAAACAATTGTGGAGTAAATTTTATCTTCCTTTTCAAAATATTTTGTATAATCCACCAAATTCTTATCCAAAATGTCTTAATTTTTTTACAAGTCCACCATATATGAAAGTAAGTAGCATCATCCCCATCACATCTCCAACATTTAGCTTGCAAGTTTGGGTACATACACACTAATTTTTTAGGATCTAAATGCCATCTGTAAAACATTTTATAAAAATTTTCTCTTAAATTTTGTGCTTGTGTAAATTTAATATTTCTAACCCAAATTTTCTCCCAAGTTTCCATCATTATAGGTTCTTGAATATTTTGTGCCCATTTTATCATACAATCCTTAACTAATTCCATTTCTGAGTCTATTTCTAACAATACATTATACAATATGCGATTGGCTTTGATCTCTAATTTGTTTTACCAAATTTTCTTCATTTTGCATGATACCAATTTTCTGATCCTCTTTCCATCTGGCTTGCAACTGTCCATACTGAAACCAAGTATTAATTATCTTTTCCTCTTTCAATATATTTAAAGACTTCAATTGCAGCTTACCCTTTTCCATAAAAATAAGTTATTTATAGGTAATTACCTCTTGTTTTTGTTCTGTACTTATATTCTGTATTGCATGTCTAGGACATGCCCATATAGGTATCTTGTAGTTTAGCTTATATTGATACTTTTTCCAAGCCCATAACAAAGCATTTCTTAATATATGAGCTTTAAAAACTTTATCTACTTTTTTATCATACAGTAAGTAAGCATGCCAACCATATAACAAATCATAACCCTCTATATTCAATATTCTATCTTCTGTTAAGTTAAAGCAATCACTAATTAGAGATAGGGCAACTGCTTCATAGTATAGTCTTAAATTAGGCATTTTAAGACCCCCTCTTTCACGTATATCCTGTATTATTCTCAATTTTATTCTAGGTCTTTTACCAGTCCATATAAATTTATTAATTCCATTTTGCCATTCTTTCAAATTTGCATCTTTTTTAAGTATTGGTACCATTTGAAACAAAAAAACAAACAAACCTGGGTAAAACATTCATTTTTAAAACCGCTATTCTACCCAGTAAAGATAACTGCAGCTTCTTCCAGTTCTCCATTTCCTTCTGCACTTTTTGCCATAAAATTTCATAATTATTTTTATATAATTTCACATTCGAAGCTGCAATATACACACCCAAATATTTGACCTTTTTTACTATTTGAAATCCCGTTATTTTCTCTAATTCTACTTTTTGCCATATAGTCATATTTTTAGTTATTATTTTTGTCTTTTGTTGATTTACTTTAAATCCAGATACCTTCCCATATTGACTAATTATATCCATCAATTATGTAACCGATTGTATTGGTTGGGATAAAGTAACCACCAGGTCGTCTGCAAATGCCCTTAATCTATAATCTTGATGCCTAATTTTAATTCCCTTTATGTTAATTGACCCACGTATTTTATTCAATAGAGGTTCTAACATCAAAATAAACAATAATGGAGACAAAGGGCATCCTTGACTTGTTCCTTTTTCAATTCTAAAAACTTCTGTTAAACTACCATTAACTATTATTTGAGCTATTTGTCTCTGATATACTGCCCTAATTGATCGTATAAAACATTCCCCAAACTGCATCTTTTCTACTACTCTAAATAAAAATTCCCAGTTCAGTCGATCAAAAGCCTTCTCTGCATCCAAGAAAAAAAAAACTGCAGGGACCTGGTTGTTTCTCTCCAAATATTCTAGTAAATTCACGATTTGTCTAACATTATTTCTCATTTGTCTCCCTTCTATAAATCCAGATTGATCATTATGAATCTTCTGTTGTATAACCAACATTAATCTATTGGTTAGTATTTTAGCAAAGATCTTATAATCAACATTCAAAAGTGATATTGGCCTATAATTTTCTGGCTTAGTACAATCTTGATCCTCCTTTGGTATCAGTGAGATAAAAGCAGTTCTCCAAGATGGAGGTACATTTCCTCCAAATTGAATTTTATTAAATAATTGCTTAAGGGGGTCCACCATTTCAAGTTGTAAATTTTTATAATAAACAGCGGTTAATCCATCTGTTCTTGGGGCTTTACCTATTTTTAGCTGCTTAATAGCTAAAATAATTTCTTCTGATGTTATAGATTGATTCAATCTTTCCCTTTGCTCTAACGTAAGTTCATCAATATTTCCTTCCTGTAAATATTTATCTATATCTATACCTTGAATTGAGTCACTAGCATATAATTTTGTATAAAATTCTAAAAAGGCTTTTTTAATCAAATTCTGTTGAGACTGTCTACTATTGACTTCACCCCATTCCTAAGAGGTCTGTAAGGGGCATGCATAAGAACACCAGCGTTCCTACCATCCCTCTCCTAATGCTCCCTTTAATTGTATTCACTTTATTCACTTTATGCTTATATTTATATATATTATCTAATATGTACTCGACAAAATAAATAAATAAATCAATAAAATAAAACTAAAATAAATAAATTAGGAATTCTGCTCATCCCAACCCAAAGGCCTGGGGAAAGAGCTGGGTCTTGACTGCCTTTTCGGAAGGCCCAAGATTAGGGCCAATTCTGTACTGGCAAACTTTCAAAAGAGGAAGATGTAGATCGACTGTCATTTTACCTGTTTTGAGTCACCCACGAATACCACAGGTTCAGGTGTTCCAAACATAAAACTGTGAAACGATTTCCAATTGCACTCTTCATTTTTTTGTATCATTTTTTAAAAAAAGAGTGCACTTTCTAGAACCTCCTTTTCAAGATCTACTACAGTTGCTTTTAAACCTGTCAGATATCATTAGAGACTCCACCTGCACCTTTGGAACATGCTAAATTTATAGATAGGTCTTTTACACAATCCAGGGGTATAATATTTTTCAGTAACTGGAAGATATGGGACCAAGATGTTAAAAGGAGAGAGTGATAAAACCTGCTGTCTGAAATGGTGCTGGTTGTTACTGAAGAGACACAATAAGAATAGCATGTTTTAAGGTACGGCACAGTTCTGAACTCTTCCTAAGTGAAAAAAGGAAAAGAAAAAAAATCGAAGGAATCGTCCCAAGGTAGAAGAAAATTTGTTAAACAATTTTTATAGATAGTCAACTTCGTTGAATGGAGATTTCTTTCTCCTGAATGTACTGTAGTATACTGTGTTTTGGGGCCGGGGCAGGGAGAATGTTTTATTTTCCTGATGTTCCTTATTGGATCAGATCAATGTAATCCTCATTGTTGTCTTTTAAGTTTTCTTTGTGTTCTTTAATTGATATATTTTCTGTTTTGAATACTAAAAAAATAACATGGCATACAAAAAAATCAGTGTTTCTGATATTACATCTTAAAATAATATAATTGATGCTTAACATTTCATTTCCTCATATATATTCTAGTATTACTTGGATCCAGTTTAATTAATCATGATTTTTTGCAATGTGCATTTACAATGTTTCATACTGCATATACCTTTGTGTGTGTGTGTGTGTGTGTGTGTTACCTGTTTCATGTTTGTTTATTTTTTAAAAAAGAAAACTTACAAATATCAATATAGCAGGAACGGAAGGAAGTTGTGAAAAGGATATGTGATGTCACTGTATTGTTATCTACAATGACACATAATATATCTGCAGATATATCTTTGACATTTACCAGATGGTGGAAGAACTAATTTGGTATTTTGGCTTTGTTTTATATATGTGTAAATCTGATTTACTTCCTTACTTAGATATCTTTCAGAGATTAGAGGTTTAGCCAATTTTTCTTACACATGAAAGTTAATGAAAATGTAATGTGGTATCACTTATCACAATGCTTGTCAGGAAAATAGAATAGGATGCAGGAAGGACTGGGGGCTGTCATTAGACAATACAGTAACAAATAAGCAGCTTATTTTATTTTCTAGGTTATCGTATATAGATTTTCTACTATAGCAGAAATTATTATAATATACAGTAACTTAGTCATTTATGGTGGAATACGAGTCTGGCTAGCTTATAGAATTATAGAATTATAGAAAGTGTTGCTGCCACTGCTAGGAAAAGAACTCTGCAGTTAATTTTCTATTTTACTACACTTGTTTCTTTGAGGAAAAATTGTGTGTGTGTGTAAATTTGTGTCTTTCTATATTACAGATAGTCTGCACTTAACAATTAGGCCTAGGATTTTGATCATAAGTCATTGTGGTTGTTAAGAAAGTTAACCATGTGACCTGACTCAATTTTACAACCATTTCTAGGGTTGCTATTTTAGGCATTGGAATGTCTTTCCATTTTTTGTAGTCAAATTCTTTTTCTTTTTCTTTTTCTTTCTGAGAGTATTGCCAATATAAAGGAAAAATTAAATTTAAACATATAGTTCAAATTGTTTTAGTACTAAATAAAGATGTCTGAAAATAACATTAAACTTTTCCTGAAATAAAATTTTATTTTATTTTATAAAATTATACTGAGGTTTGTCTTTATTGTTTTATGTCTGGCTTTACCATTTTCAGATCAATAAAGAAAGTCAAACATCTTCTGGATCTATACTAGAAATTCCTAATCTTTTAGTGAACAGCTAGACAACTCGTGAACTTTTGGGTCCTCCTTATCAGAGATATTTCCTTACCAGATTCCTTAGTGTCTTTCAACAATACTGTATTGCCTTCACTGGAAAGGTTGGGATACATTCAGAGATGTACCTGCCTTAAATAGCCCATGTTGAATTGTATAGCACAATCAAACATCACCACAGGAAATGTTTTATGACATTTTGTATTACATCATAAACTGTATTATGATAATTTTTATGTCAGAAAATGATTTATAAAATTTGCCACTTTCATTTTCATAGGAAACATTGGTCCCAGATTTTGGACATATTCTGTAAGTTAGCCCATTTGAGGTAGCTTAGTTCAGAAATTGTTCCCCTAATGCACTGTTTTGCCCAATTGAAAGTTACAGGAATGAGTTTTAGTAATATATAGATTTTGAAACCAGACATGAACATGGATAGATTTTTTAAAAAAATAAATAAATAATAGCCTGTAACAAAAGAGGACATCTGGATTTCGGTGGCTTGCTATTATGACAACTAAAAACAACAAATATAAAATTTTAAAAAGTATTCTGATTTCTACTTAGGTTGGCAGAGAAGATTAATTTAAATGGTGTAGTATCCGGGTATTTTTTCCTAGAGTTATAAGCTGGCATTTTGAAAATATATTTCCAGCAATTGCTGAAAGAACCTATTTATACTGACCCAATACTGTTGATGTTTTTATGTGGCTGTCCTTCCTTGGCGCCAGAGCAAATCACTGTTGTGATTCACTACAAGTGTTGATATTGGTTAAATTGGTTGAATATTGGTATGAATTCACCATTGCATCGTTCCATCATAGCAACTGGTCCTCCTGCCTGTCTTATTGCTAAGCAATATAAAAAAAATCAGGATTTGTATGCTGTGAAAATAATAGCAATAGCACTTAGACTTTACAGTGCTTTACAGCCCTCTCTAAGCGGTTTACAGAGTCAGTCTATTGCCCGCAACAATTTGTGTCTTCATTTTACCCACCTCAGAAAGATGGAAGGCTGAGTCAACTCTGAGCCTGGTGAGATTTGAACTGCCAAATTGCAGGCAGCCAGCAGTCAGCAGAAGTAGCCTGCAGTACTGCACTCTAACCACTGCACCACAATAATGAATTTAAGTAGCAGCTAACACAGGTTGCCAGCTGTATAGAACAATGAAAACAATATTTTTTATATTTATTGAAGATTTTTCTTAAAGTAAAAGACAAATCTAAAGAAAAAGAAAAAAAGATGGTAGAAAGAAAAAGGTACAAGAAAAAAAAAGAAAAGGAAGAAAGTTTATGAAGTATGACTTCCAAATTTCCCTTCAACAAATTGCAATCTCTCCCTCTTGTTATGCAAATTCTTTCAGCATCTCATTTAATCCACAGCTTTTTTAATCTTTGAACCTGTAAATCATTGTATCATTTATTTTATTTTATTTTTTTCTCTTTTAATTCATTCAGCGCAAAGTCCATATAACATTTCCAGCCTTTCGGAAAAGTTTTTGTTCTTTTTTACCTCTGATAAAACAGTACAGCTTTGTCATCTCAGGAAATTCTTCCACTGTGGGAATTTCATTGTTCTTCCAATGTTGAGCGTATAATAATTTTGTTGCAGTTACCATATATATAATCAGTTTGCCATGAGTTTTTTCTAATTCATTGCCCATAAATTCCAGTAAAAAAGTTCTTTTGCATTATCTTATGAATTTGTGTCCAAAATTTCTTGGCTTTTGTCACAAGTCTACCAGGCCTGATAAAATGTCTCATCATATTTTAACATTTCTAAAATTGCTCTGAAATAGTTTTCTACACTTTTGATAATTTGTTTGGTCTCATATACCACCAATAGATAATTTTATAAAGGTTTTTGCTTTAGTTATGGGACAATCTGAATTTTATACCAGTTTTCCACACTTTCTCACATATGTCTGTCTATATATTACATTCAAAATTTAATAGTCCATTTTGTCCTGCCATCTTTAACTTGTTCTTTGTTTCAAATTTTAATAGAAGTCTATACATTTTTGCTATTATGTGCTTACTGTTTGTACATAATTAAATGTTAACTTCCATTTTGTGTTTTTAAATTTCAATTATTTTTACCCATATTAAACCTTTCTTTTAAATAAGCATATGAAATCCATTGAAAATTGTGTCCTTGTGCAGTCAGTTGGTCTCTTGACTTCATTGAAAAATGAAAACTACCTAAAAGAAACTTAATATGTCTTTCTTTCTGCAGGTGTGACATGGGAAAAAGCACTAAGGCAGATTGGATTTGAAAGGTGAGCATCAGATATTTATGTCTTACTAAGGAAGAAATTGAATATTGCAACTCATATTGATTTTTACTGCTGCACTATATATTTTGCAAATTAAATAATATTGACATATATATTTAAATTTTAAAAATGATAACACTTTAAAATAAGAAGGAAAGAAAATAAATAAGGAAAACAATGGAGAATCAATGTTACTTCTAAATGGTTCTACCTAACTTCTGAAGAGTATGTTTTTCAACAGGGAAGTGCATGGGAGATCAAAATAGTCAAGATAGTATATCTCACTGCATGGTTGAAGTTCCATCCCTTATTAACCTTACCATCTGCAGCTGCTCACTGCTGAATGATTTTTTAAAAACATGCTGGAAGTGATGAGAATTACACAGAGGAAAAATATTAGGAGAGTTATATCTTAAATTTAATCAAAAACCTTAGGCTTGAATCTTTAAAACTATATATACCCTTCTCAAAATATGGTTGGATGGTTGAATTTGGCTGAATGATTGATTTTAGGCATCATGCTAATCCATGATGTTACATCATGGAAGCATGGTTGTCCTCATTCTAGAACAATATATTCCTCATCCTTTGTTCTTCTCCTATACCAGCATGAACATAAAGTAGAACTTGAAATTATACTTATTATGGTTTGTTGTACACTCAACTTGATATCTAGACTGGATTTGGCATTTTTTCCCACCTATTGAGCCCTTCCCAAGGGCCTGAGATAGACAGAGGTTGATATTTGATGGTGTTACATGCATGGTCATAGGATGTAAGCTGTTCTGAATAAAGCATCATTAATTATTATTCACATTTTAGTCCATTTTCTGGTGGAATATAAAAAACAAAAATATATGTTATATCTGTAGAGCCAAATTTAGGATTGCTAGTGTATCATGTAAAGAATGCAATTTTGTAAGTACAGTTTATATTTAAAAATATCTTCAAAAAATCTATAGTAAAATAGAATTCCTTTTTTTTATAATTCTAGAGGAATGGTTGTAGTTTATCATAATATAATAGGTGACAAGTATGTTTAACTGAAGAATTGTAGTCCTTACTTTTTTCGGTTGGGTGACTGGGCCAATCACTTACAGGGCTGTTGTGGAGAAAATAGGAGGAGCAAGATCTATTAAATATCATTGCCTTGAGTTATTTATAACAAAAATAATGGGGGGAAAGACTTAAAAAAAATTTCCATAGCCTAGAAATAATGTAAAATTAGAGACGAAATGCTGGATTTGTGTGTGTGTGTGTGTGTTCATTCCCAGAATATTTTTTACAAAATAAAATGGAGCACTACTTTATACAACTATATTAGAAGCAAATCCCATTTTCTTTAATGAATCTTCTTTGCAACTAAACATGTAACATTTCAGCTTCAATTTATCTTTTTTTCATTTTGCGCTCCTTAAAAATATTTTGATTCTCCTTTGGCTACTTACATATGTTACCAAATATCCTGATTATAAGATGCTATCATTTAAATAGTGATTATTTACACATTTATTTGCTTCATTTAGATGACTCAACTATTTTTCAATTACCATGAAAACAATTATGTAAATATTGTAAAACTAGGGAGCGTTGCTAGGATTCAACTTTTAAGAGTCAGTCCAAATTCAAAATACAAGGGTAAGACTGTTATGGTCAAGTAAATGGCACAGCAGAACAGAAATAGCTGAATGCTAAATATGTTGAAACCAGAGCTTTTTTCTTAAATTTGTAAGCAAAAATCAAATAGAGTAAAAGAAAGACATTCTTAAAAAGAAGTAGGTAAACATTGCCTACATGTGGAATTTTTTCACATATAGTGGTGGGATATGTGTGTATTTTATGACAATATATTTTGAAAAGACAGAAGACTGGGCAAAAAAACACTGTAAGAATTATTCTCCATGTCAGCAGACTTGCATAATAATTCCCTGCTTAAAGAAAACTTGCAAATGAGAATTCATTCAGATCCAGTAATTCAAATATTTTTGTAAATGTTTCACAAATGGGTTTAAAAGAAATAATGAAAAGGAAATCAAATGTTGTTTATAAGCCTCTATATTTACTCTCAACATTGATTGGTCCTCTTTTACTTCTTGCTATATTTGCTATTATTATCCTCCATTGATTTACACATGTTCCTGCTGCTACAAATAGCATTATTCCCTGTGCATTTACACATTTAATTTAATATGTGTGCTTAATACACATTTTTAAAGAAAGGAAGCCTTTGTAGCAAAGGCACCAAGGATTAATTGTTTCTAGTGTATGCATTTGGATATATGGAAATAGCTTGATAACATGGGTTCTTGGGCTGAGACACCCAGATAAATTTTTAGGCCAACTTTGTTCCATTTTTTTCCATATGGCACTTCTAATATAATGATTCTTAAAATTATACTATCATACCATAGAAAATAGGCCATACAAAGCCCAGGTTATGCTCTAAAACTCTCTTGCTTCTGAGTCAAATCCACTTATCCACACTAAGCAATAAGCTACAAAATAGAATTTCCAATCAGGTAGACCTAGTCCTTTTCATTTCTTTGTATCTTGAAGTATTTTTTATGTTTAATCCTATTTCCTTCTCTTGCCATACAAACCATTAAGTTATTTAAATGTAGTAGCTGGAACAGTGGGGTTGTACAGTGAGCCAGAACACACAGTTTTAATTGATTGGTTGGACAGTGCTGACTTCTGCGTGAGGCAGCCTACACTGTGATTGGTTGTTGTTAGTTGCAAAGTCGTGTCCAACCCATTGTGACCCCATGTGATTGGTTACTGTGGGTGAAAAGGGGGAAATTTCCTTTTCTCCTGCCTTTTTCTTCTGGGTGCCCTGATGCTCCTGTTTTCCTGACTATCTTGTCTGCTATAAATATAGATATAAAATATATTTATTTATATAAAACTGCAAGTTCATGTCAGCATCTCTGACTTCATTTGGATACCTGCTGCACAATTCCCTGACACAAATCTAGATAAATTTTTCTGCCATGTTTAAATGTTACATCCAGGGGTGGGATTCAAGTAATTTAACAACCGGTTCTCTGCCCTAATGATTTCTTCCAGCAACCATTTCACCAAACTGCTCAGAAAGTTAACAACCGGTTCTCCCGAAGTGGTGAGAACTGGCTGAATCCCACCACTGGTTACATCACTTGTCATAACTGTTTGAAACAAAAGCATCATTCTTGACAAAACATCCATTTTTATCATATTCTCCCCAATAATGGCAATTATAATTTTTCCCATCTTAACATGTCCTTCTTAATTTACACTCATGGCTTAACAGAATTATTCCACTATAATATACAAGTCATGTTAGTCATAGCAATAACCAAGTATTTAACCTTTTTATCAATCTGAAAAGCAGTTCTTTCCATCAATTTAAGTTGGTTTTTTTTCCATTTTCATATCCTTTGTTAACATCTTCATCTTTATGTGTTTTAAAACCAGCTAACACCCCCCAAATCTTTTAATTTTCCTTTCAAAAGATCTCTCAAAATTATCACCAGGTCAACAGCAAATGTCTATAATTTATGTTTCTCTTTTAATCTTCATTCCAGTAAACCTCGTGTATTAATTATCACTTGTAAAAATCATTTAAATATGCAGTTTTTAGTATTTATAAAATTAATATTTTATATTCTAATTTGTATTTATTGATGCTGGGATGCTGGTCATCATCATTGCTATTATCATAACTTGGATATAGTTATTGATAGCATTTTACAATTGGAAGGAATACTCAAATTTCTTTCAGTATTTATTCTAAGTTATTGAGAGGATACAGAATTTTGTAAAAGCACTTCTATAGCTATTCTCAAATTAATCATCCACAAGTCTTGCCTTCAAAAGTTGTGGGAGCTTCATCACTGGAAGCTTTCAAGAAGAGACTGGATTGCTAGTTGTCAGAAATGGTGTAGGGTCTCCTGCTTGGGCGGTGGGTTGGACTAGAAAAACTACAAGGTCCCTTCCAACTCTGTTAATCTATTAAATCTATTAATCTGTTTAATCATTTTACTATTAATGTTAACATTAAAGTCTCTGGTTAATTGGATACAATGAATATCCCATTGTTGTTAAATCTATATCAGTCTGTTCATTAAGAACATAAATATGGCTTCAGATTAATTTAGAGAGCTGGAATATACATTTAAAATTCTTTTTTTTTCCTTAGTCAAAAAATTTATGTTAATACTATTAGGTTGTTTCAGGATTATGGGCATAATAAAAGGGAATGGGAATCAAATCGGTAATTAAATAATAAATAAGAGGAATGTCAAGTAACCTCAGTTTGGAACTGAACCAAAATTCATTTTTTTAGTAACTTATTTTTCTAGACATGTATTTCTTTCAAAACATTGTATATACATTTAGTTTCTATAGCAACACGTTATATGATACCTACATTTTAAAGTGAAATTTAAGTGAATTTCCTTGGGGAGAGAACTGTTTCTGATGCTAACTCTGGCTCTACAATAATGTTGGATTTTCTGCAGTGAGAGAAATTCAATCTGTGATAATATGCATTGAATGAGGAAAAGTTAAAATTTCTTCAATTATATCTCTGTACTCCACACTGATCTTGTAAGGGAGGAAGGAAGGATATAAACTACTACTGTATTGTAACCAAGAAAACTGTGGACATGTTCATGAATTTATCAGAAGTTCAACTTGAGTCAACAGAAACTTTGCTTATAAATTGCCATCTCAGTAAAAAGTATTAAGACCATAATTCTTGAATTACAATGGGGTGAGTAAGAGTTGGTTCTCGACCGATATGTCTAGGGTCCTCTTCCAAAGCAACCAATCCATTACAAAAGAGGCACACTTACTATTTACACATTAAAAGAGTATATAGTACAAGGAGAGCAAATCAGAAACTCATCCTCACCCTTTGAGGAGCGGAGGCCATGGCCAGAGGATTTTTTTGCACAACTTTATGTTGTGTACTAATCATGCCCTTTCCTTGATCAGGGAAAGCTGTCCATAATCACTCCTGCTTTGGTAACCTCCTAAGTGGATAGCTGCAATGCATTCTATATTGGACTGCCCTTGAAGAACATTCAGAAGTTGTAGAATGTGGCTGTGCAAGCAGTTATGATCATGCTTCAGTACACCTGTCAACTTTTGCTTTCTTTACTGAACTGGTTTCTAATTGGTTTCTGGGTACAATTCAAGGTATTGGTCGTCACCTATAAATCCCTTCATGGCATGAGGCCATGCTTTTCACAGACCGCTTTTCTCTGATTGTCTCTACCCACCACATTGGTCCAGGTCTCATCAATTAAAGAGTGCCACTTGAAGAGACCCAGGAAGTATTTATTTTCTGTGGCAACGCCTGCTCTATGGAACAGCATTCCTCCCAAATCAGATGAAGCAATTAGTTGCTAACTGGTTTATTCTCAGTGGCCATTTTCAATTTGTTTTCAAATGTTTTTCCCTTATTCCATTTTGTTATTGTAATTGATGTTTTCATTGTATTAGCTGCCTAGTGCCACTCTATATAAATCATCATCATCATCATCATCATCATCATCCCGTATGGGTTTGTTCTCTAAAAGTAAACTATTTGCTGTTGGTGTTTATATTGCTACTTTAATCTTTTTAATACTTCAATCTTCCTTTTAATAATCAGTTCTCTGAAAGACACATTCTTGAGATTAACAACATCATTTTTATAACCTATTTAATGGGTTATATCTTTTCAAGCCTAGACTATATAGGTTAATGCTTCAGAATTCAGATATCGTATATATTATGCTTTTTTGTACTAAACTCCATGAATGTACCTTTTTCTGAAACATCTGTGGTATCAATTAGTTGTCCGTCTAATGTTACATTTGTACATAATATAACCATTTTTTATAGATTACAAGTAATTATCTCACCAGGACATCTATGTTTCTTGAAAGCATATTATAAGTAAACTACTTATAGCAGAAGCATAATATAATACTGGGCTTAACTTAAGCAAAAGGAAATCACCAGAGGCATATATGCTGAAGGAAGTATGAGTAATAAATGAATCCCTTTCTATTTTAAGGACTTCAGCAACTCTCCACTTTTAAGAGTTGAGTCCATAGCCTATGCAATGTATATTTGAATTCAACTTTCCTTTGTAGAAAACTGATTTTGTAGTATGCTGGAAAGTTTATGTCTAAATGAGTCAGGAGACTTTAGTATTAAAGATGCCGTACAATCATAGGATAATTAAAAAATGTGAAGCACTTATGGAGACAGAATGTATTCAGAAGCAACCAGAAAAGATTTCTGCATGGGAAAATGAATACAGCAAGTGGGGTTATATGAATATAAACAGGAAGTTCATCAAAACTTGTATAAAACACTTTTCTAGGCAAAAAATGAAGTTCAGTTTCAGCAAACACAATATGGTGCTTAGCTTACTTTCTTTTTCTGTAGTTTTGCAAAATTAGTATATTTTTGTACAAATAATGAATGAAGCACTTTAATACCATTAGAAGCAAGTACAGAATGTTGATGCACCTAATATGCCTGTAAACCTAATGACTCAAAAAAAAGTTCTCTGTCCTAGTTCCATAACAACTAGATGTGTCAGAACAATCTGTCATCTCAGTTGCAACTCATGTTAAGAAGTTATGATTGAAAAAAAATAGTGTCTCTCATCAAAGTTCAGTGAAATATTACTGCCCACAAGTTGATTGTTTCTTAATTGGATATTGCTTATCTTTTCTTTTCCACATCATCATGCATCTGAATTCATAATACCAGAGGCTTGCCATTTTGGGGCTTGACAGTCTTCTCATATCAGTGTTGGCCAAGGACAGCTGCTGTAGTATTCACCCCTGTGGTATTTTTTTATTTACAGTTTAATTCCTTAGCATAGAGGAAATGGTTCAGAGAATTTGTAGTTTAATACAGGAATTAAAACTTAAAAGAGATTCTGTATTTGTATTACAATAATTTGGGATTGGTAAATTTTTTTGCTCCGCTGAACATGGTTAAAATGTTTGTTTGCTGCAGTTTAAAAACCAGAGATAAATAATTGAAACTTAAGTAAGTGGCATCTTACTTATGAAGAGGTTTGTTTGTTTTTTCTTAATATTATTTGATATCTTTACTGTTTTGCATATTACCCAGAATCTCCAGATTGGGATGGAATTAAAAAACCTCTAAATACTTTAGTTAATTAATAAATCATAAAGAGACAACAGAGCATAAAAAATAAACGGTGGTAATATATATTTGTATACTGAGATTATTACATAATATACCCAAGGGTTTTGATTAAAAGATATATAATGCTTGGCAGCATTATTATTAGACAAGTGTGGTATAATGCTCGTGAAATAATTCATATTACATTTATGCCTTATAAATATAACCGTAGTCGATGATCTCTGAACCTCATTCCCTTTACATTAATTGTACGCTAACAGATTCCTGTATTTGCTTCCCTGGAAAAAAATGGTAACAGCATACTAGAGGTTGAGGTTTCTGTCTGATATTTGGGGGCCAGCAAAATAATCTAATGAATTTAATCAGTCTTCTGAATTCTGATAAAAAATCTGACATTTTTGGCACCTCTCTGATGAATATACCAATCAGAAATTATTTGCTATACATTGTAAATGGTTTAATGCAGTGCTTGGCTCAAAATAGCTTAAAAATGCACTTAGTATACATTTAGAAAAATGCATTTTGTGCAAAAACAATGTATTAAATACATTTTTGCAGATTAAAAATCCAATTACTACATTAATGATGGATTTATGATGCGTTCATCTGTCTAGGATTTTCTATAAAGCGTTCTTTCCAAACATTTAATAATGTTACTCAACAGAATTTAGGCTGTGTACCCAGTTTTGTAGGACTAGAAGTGGCAGAGCCTGGGAATGGAGTCAAAAGAGGAATCAGCCTAGAATCTGTACAACCTAGAGTCCGGTCCCTCTTGAATTCCATTAAATATTTATTTATTTATTTATTTTATTTATTATGTCAAACACAATGATATATATAAGTATAAGCATGAAATAACTACACAAATTGAATACAACAAAGAGAAAATTAGGACAGGAATGCTAGGCATGCTGGTGCTCTTATACATGCCCCTTACAGACCTCTTAGGAATGGGGTGAGTTCAACAGTAGACAGTCTTTGGTTAAAGTTTTGGGGATTTTAGGATGAGACACGGAGTCAGGTAGTGCATTCCAGGCATTAACAACTCTGTTACTAAAGTCATATTTTCTACAATCAAGAGTTCTAACCATTAGTTGACTAGATTCCTGTGCATAGACATGAGTATTAAATCGGTTTCATCTAGGCCTGGTATCAAATAAGGTCTTATAATTACTAAATGGCTGAATTAAAAGGCTTTTTTAACTTCATATTTTTGCTTATATTTTTCTGCTAAATGCCAGAAATAGGAGAATGTAATTTCTTCCATGCAGTTAACTTCAAAAATCTTTTGCAACAAGTATATATATGATTGTGTTCTGCAGAGATGTACAAGTAGTTCTTAATTTACAACCATAATTGAGATAGGAATCTTGGTTGTTGAATGAAGCCTTTGTTAAATGAGACATCACATAATTATTTCATTCAATAACTGCAATCCCGGCCTTCCCAGTTGCAGTCATTAAATTTGAATCATGGGCCATTAGATGAACAGAATTCTGGTAAGAAGATCCTACCATACCAGAACTGTTTCTCAAAGCCTTAATTACGATACCAGGCTTTCTTACCAAGGTTGCCTTGCCATTCTCCAAGCAGGCATTATACTTTTCAAGCTTCAGCCAGCTCAGCTCAGCTGCCTCTGCCTCTATTTCATCGCAGGATCAAAGTGCTGCTGTGTATAGATGATGCACTCAGTACTGTACCTGCCCTTGGGCAATTTTTTTTAAATTGCTGTTACATCCACAAAAGAGGAAGAACAGAATTATCTGATTCCAGTACTTAGTGCTTTAATTTAAAAAACTCCTGACCCAGATATTAGTAGCTTACAAGATGTGAATTCCTGTGTTCCTCTTTCCCTTTTGAAAGCTTATATATGAGAGGAAGCTAGTTATACATCAACTAACTATACTTTTTTCATTATTCCTTCTTTTTAAAATAGTATAAAAAATAATGTAAAATGATTTTGCATCATACAAAAAAGTCAAGTTTTATATCAATTTCAAGAACTACGGTACTTAAACATTTATCTCATTCGTAATTTATCAACTCTAAAAATGTTTATAAATAATACACATCCTACCATATCTGAGTGTAACAAGCAGACAGTTATTTACCATATTTTATTTCATTGATGAAAAATATAAAATCTTGTCATGCTTCAAAAAATATAGTTTGAATGAACCTGTTTGAAAGTATAACAAAGAGATTATTTTTTTCTTCTGTCTCTGAACCCCGAAGTGTATTATTCCATTCATCTGAGAATAAATTTCCTCCTCTAAGATATCACATTATTTGCCAGTATCAGCATATATAAATCATTAATTATTAAGTTTTATGTAATTGTTATCTTCAGTGAATATACACAACAAACCTAACTGTGCCCCACTTTGATTTTGTAATGGTTTCTTTGCCCATTTTTATAAACATTAAATTCTAGAGCTTTTGAATCCTTGGAGATCCATTATAGCTGAAAATATATGACTTCATTAATCCAGTCCTTCCTTCCTTTCCTCCTTCTCTCTCTCTCTCTCCATCCCTCCTAGAGGCACCCTCACCGGAGTCATGTACTATCTATAAATTATTTTGATATGATTTTATCTAATTTTGGCAAAAAATATAAGTTTAGAAATCTAAAACTTATTCTAATCACCTTACTCAATAATAGCATGTAGGTGATTTTTCCCATCCTGAAGAACAGAATTTATGTTCTAACGAAATGGCATAGTTTAGACGTTAACCTTTTGTTAACTTGAATTAATGTTCCAAGTTTAATAAGTTGACTTTAATAGCTTGGATATTGTATTGAGAGGGAAAAAGGAAAGTCATTTGTAGAAAATTAAATTAAATAGGATTGACTTCTGAACAATTTTATTTGCTCAATGGAAACTGCAATAGTTATAGTACATATCTCGCATTTTAATTCAATTGTCCTTTGTCTTTTCATACTTTCCAAATTTTTCAATACAAAAAAAGAATCTACAGCTAATAAAAGTGGTGACAGGATACACATGAGGATTCCAAGTTTCCAAAGTTATCTTCAAAATTGTTTAGAAGTAGAGCTGTTTTTATGTAATCAGTACAGGAATCTTAGCTTTTAATTCTTTTCTTAAAATTGCCATGAAATTCCATGGCAATTCATGATGCAAGTTCTGTGATATCCTATAGCTATAATATTTTTTAGCAGTGAAGTTTTATAATACACAATAAATAGGAAAGTCTAATCTGCCATAATCTTCAGATTGGGAATATCTAATCTGCCATAATTTTTATGTGGTTCATTACATGCAACCCTTGGGCTTTAATTCGCATGTATAAAGGCAAAATATATTTGCATTCTTTAAATTCTTTCTAATAGTCGCATTAGTCATGTTGGCTGAGAATGATAAGAATTGTACTTTAACATATCTGGATGGCATCAGGTTGATAGGAACTGTTTTAGCTGAAAGAGTTGCCTGTTTAAATGATCTTCTCTATGACTTAACCACACCTGCTGTCCCTCTCATTCAGAAACCTTCTTAGGGAATAGTAATAGTAGTGCATTCCTTTGGATCTTTTTCTGATCTTTTCCTGAGTTTATGAAACACTATCCAACAGGGTTTGTTTTTATTTCTGATTTTTTTTTTACTATTTTAGCCATTCTACTGACATATTAAAATTAAATAAACACAGAATTATGTGCATAGCTAGAGATGGTCCACTGAAAATAGGATTGATACTAACTCTTATTGGATATTGCTTGTAGAGCAATCGATGCCCAGCATGAGGTTCACATATTTTTTTTTATTCCTGGGCAATGCATTGAAAACATAATTTGGCTTGTATAGAAAATAAATGAGGCGTAAGAAATAGCATGGAGGGGAGGGTCTACTTTTATATTTGACCCAAGTTTGGTTTTCATTTGCAGCATTGGCCCATAAATGTTGCATGCTTTATGTCAGTAATGAGCCTACTAACTTTGGCATGTTGTTAAATAGCAGCATTCTTCATGATGCTATTTGGAAAGCAAATATTTGGCAAATGTGTTATTGATATGTTGGTGAACTTTTTGCCAAACTGCTTTTTCTCCTGTACAGTGTAACTGCCAAAAAAAATAAGATATGTGATTATTAAGGCTTTACATACTCTTCAAGAGACTTGGAAATTTTATGTTTGCTAAAGTCTATGCCAAGTGGTTTTTATGTTATGCCTCTTATCCTATGATGATATTTTTCTACATTTTGCTTCAGCTGATGAAATTTTCTATATTGAAATATCAGGAATCTACTATATTTATTTTGCTAGGAAGAAATCATTTTTCCCTCCGGATAATTAAGAAGGAATGTTGTAGAGACAGCTGGTTATCTTACATTCCTTGAGAATAATAAATAACATGCTGTATTTGAAAACAAACTAATAAGGGAGAAATGCAGACATATACTGGAAAGTGTAGGTTAGATGCTGAAAATTAGGCTTTCCATACATATTATCGTAAAGCACAAATTATACACAATCAGATGCTGGCATCAAAAGATATAATATTGTAAAATGTCTGCTGGATCAGGCCAGAAGCCCAGCAAGAGACATTCAGGAAGCCTGGAAATATTATTATTATTATTGATCATTGCATAGTCAGCCAGATGTTCAGACTAGATTTGGCATTTTTGTCCACCTACCAAGCCATTCCCAAGGGCCTGGGATAGGCGGACATGTATGTTTGATGGTGCTACAGATATCATCACAGGATGTAAGCTGTTCTGACTAAAGATGCCTTTTGCAATTGACTAATAATTAATTTGTCAGTGCCGATGGTGTTCAAGTAGTGCTCTAGTTCAGAGATCCCCAGTCCCCGGGCTGTGGCCCACTACTAGGCTATGGCCTACTAAAAATTGGGTTGCACGAGTGGCTGGCCAGAGCATGCATGCGCAGCTCAACTTGTGCAAGTGGTGGGCAGTTGTATGGATGCTTGAGTGGACACATGCACGCTGGCCTGACACGTGTGTGTGTGCTGACCTCCACTTGCATGGCCCAGTTCTCCTTTCCCTCCCCTAGCCAGGCTGCAAAGCAGAGGTGGGTTTCAGCAGGTTCTGACCAGTTCTGGAGAACTGGTAGCAGAAATTTTGAGTAGTTCAGAGAACTGGTAGTAAAAATTCTGACTGGCTCTTCCCCCATCTATTCTCTGCCTCCCAAGTCCCAGCTGATTGGGAGGAAATGGGGATTTTGCAGTATCCTTCCCCCAGAGTGGGGTGGGAATGGATATTTTACAGTATCCTTCCCCTGCCATGCCTAACAAGTCATGCCACACCCACCAAGCCACACCCACAAAACTGGTAGTAAAAACATTTGAAACCCACCACTGCCACAAAGGCTGGGGAGTGCTGCCCTAATTATTTTGGGATTGCACTCAAGGTGCCTATTACTATTGGTACTACCTTTGCTTTCTTTTGCCACATCATTCTATGTCTATTTACCGGTCTTTGTATTTGGTATTTTGTTAATCTTCATTCTCTTCTATTCTGCTTTCTCCAAGTACTGCTACATCCACTATCCAGATTTTTTTGTCTTTCTTATCCATAATTGTTAAGTCTGGTGTGTTATGCAGCAAATGCCTGCTTGTTTGAAATCTAAAATCCCCAAATACTTTAGCTTCTTCGTTTTCTATAACTTTCTCTGCAAGTTCTTGCTTGCAGGCAAATGGTATTTCTTGCAGTTCTTCCAATGCACCATTGTTGCTACTTTACCATACGATTGTTTGTAGTCAGTAGTCAGTCTGTGCAATCGTCTCGAAGCAGCTAAACAGATGGTCCACTGTTTCTTCAGCTTTGCAGAGGCAGCACTTGCTATCTGTCTTCTCAATTCTGACTTTGCATGCATTTGTACTTAAGGTTTGTTGTTGTTGTTGTTGTTGTTATATAGACCAATTGCATATCCATATTCTGATAAGTGAAATTTAAAATAGTATAACTTAAATTATTAGTGTCATAATTAATTAAAATCAGGTGATTTCTGATAGCTTTAAAATAATTATATTTTTAAGAGATTTTAGAAAGTGAGGTTTGACAAACCCAGTATTGATATGAGCTCCATTGTGGCTATGAATTTCATGTTGCTCCTTCCTCAACTGGTGCTGCAGTTCATGAGTTGATTACTTTTTTTACAGTCTGCTTGTGAGGAGCACCTGTCCAGAGCCCAGATGGAAATTCTCTCATCTTCTCTTTATCTGGGAATTCTCTGTTGGATCAGACTTATTATTGGTCCATCAGTCTTCATCACAGTGCCATCTCCGCTCCTTTAGCTATGATGTGGTCTCCTTGTCCTTCATCCAGAAGTTTAATTTTCAGCTGTATTTATGGTCTTTAAAAAAACAACAATGAAATCTAAGATACAGCTGCAAAATACAAAATATTTTTCCTTTAGTTGTTCTCAAACTAGTTTGAATAATTAAATAAGAACCAATTTTTTTTTCTCCTTCAATTTCATACAGTGTCAAAGGGGCAGATGCTGGCAATGGGATCCGGATTTTTGTTCCTGATATTCTCATGTTTATTGCTAGCCTGATCACATGGCTTGTGTGCAGAAACATTGTTCAAAAGCCAGAACAAGAAAATTTGGGAGAATACAATGCACAGTTCGAAAATGAAGACATGGTATGTGTGTATAATTACTCTTTAATTTTTATTTTTAATTTTCCTAGTGTGCCTGATACTATGGATGGGCTTTGCAATTTTTTTTTCCAGCTGAAGGGGAAATGCTTTATTATTAATTTTATACTAATTGAAGTATTATAACTCTCAATTATCTACTTTCCCACGTATATGGGAATAGGTTATGCTGCAGATAGCTTTCATTTTTTACTATCTCTTTAGCATTTCTCAAAGGAAATTCCTTTAAAACAGAGCATCTTATTCTATTTAGAAATGTAAACCATAGGAATCTGTTACACAGGAGTCAAAGTTATGTAAAAAAAAATCACAATGCAGTCAACCTATTATTGTGCAAATGGTATGATTATATATTTTATGTAAGTCACATTATAACATTTGCTGCAAGTATGTAAACCATGTCAAATGGACCAGTTTGTGTAGTGATTAAAGCACCAGGTTAGAAACCAAGAAAGTGAGTTCCAGTCCTGCCTTAGTTACAAAGCCAGAAGGGTGACCTGAGGCCACTTGCTCTTGTTCTCTTAGCCCCAAGAAGGAAGCCATGGCCCCATTCTCTGCTTTTTACAAGCCATTTGGAAAGCATGCAAATAGTGACCATGTGACTGTTGGACATTGTGATGGTCATCAATTTACACTAGTTACAAAGCATCCAAATGGGGATTATGTGACTTCAGGACTCTGTGACAGTCATAAATGTCAGGACTGCTTGCAAAGCTGGTTTTTTTAAACCATCATAACTTTAACATGAGAGCCTGTTGGTATGCAAGGACTACTTGTATTTGCAGAATCTTCAAGTTTTCACAATTTCCAAACAAGCTGCTAACTTGAAATTTGGTCTTATCCAAATTTTGTAACAGATCAGTTACAAAAGTGTTGTTGAGACAAATGTTGCTGAGACACATCCTATGACACGCTTTATATTTGAAACCTTGATTTTAGAACCTGGTAAAGGTGGACTATAAAATTATGGAAATTAGTTTATCCATTGTCTTCACAGAAATTTATACTATAGTCGTATATGTATTTACATAGAAATACAGTGGAATTGTTTCTATGAAAAAATGCATGGAGAAACTATAAAAACATTAACATTTCCCGTATCTACATTCTTTTACTCACATGGATTTCAGAAGTATTATAAATACCAGTCCAATAAACTGGCACACGTTCAGTTTAAAATGGCCTATTTATATTGTCAGAAAGTTATTAATGTTTCTTCAATTAAAAAAGTAAATATGTAAATTATTTTCCTGATGTGTTTATTTGCTTATTCTGTCAAGGGTTATTTCATGCCTCAGATTCTGAGATCCCCAACAAGGGGACAATAGGTGAGAAGCAAATTTCATGAGCAAAGCAAGGCCAGAGAGAATATCTCTAGTGCCTTTCGCAATGTACTCATACTACACTTTAAAGTACTTTACCACCCCAGTCCCTTTTCCCTTTGGGATGCAATTTGCCTAAGAGATGAAGTTAGACAGCGGTAATGAAATAACATATGTACGGGGAGTAAAGCCTTCATACTTTTCATCCATTTGCTTCTGCTCTCTATTACAGAGCAAATGATGAACATGTGTAGACATTATTCTTTTCTGAGCACAAAACTATTCAGTTATCTGACTAGTACAGGTAGTATAGTATAACACTTTACAATATTGTAGTAAAAACGCAGTTAGATCAATGGCTGAATTATATAATTCCATAATGGAATTTCGTTATTTCTAAAAAGCTTGTTAAATAATCACAAAGGAGTGTTTTGTTTCAATTTGTCCTTCAGAAGCTGTTCTACTAGGTAAGGATGTGGAACTGATAAATGTTGCATTTTGGTTTGGCATTAATGTATGCTCTGCATCCTATGGTTGGCCTTAATTGATTTTGCGTTCTGAAATGAACATGCATTAAAGGCTGCTAATGCAGTACTATTTGAGAGACTCTTCCTTCATTTGTGATTTACAACACTGCTGCTAAATTTGGGGAGGCAGGTGGGAATCTGCAAACAGAGCTAGAGGTAGTAGGTGTCTTTAAGCTGTTTCATAAACATCAGATTCATTTTCTTTCTGTATTATTTCAGAACATAATGTGAGGGGAAGTGAAACACTCCAGCACTTGTGTCAGGATCCTCTAGGAGATATTTATAGAGACAAAGATCCTTTTTCAGGAAAAAGTTGATAATCACTTCTCTGTATTCATGCACCCTAAGGGCAATGCCCATTAAATTCTGTAAAAAAACAACATGAACTGACAATTCTGAATGTTAAAAAAGAACCGTTGAACAATGAATGACATTTTCATTATTTATCTATTGCTGATTCGACATGGACTTTCAGCAGTTTACAAGTATAAACACAACATATCTAAAAGCAGTACAGATCTAACCTATCCTGGTGTACCAATGAGCAAAATAACATAAAAACCCCGAAAAACAAAATTGGCCATTCTGCTGAAGAGCTCCATTATGGCTGCCTTCCTAAATGTCATCCATATATCTGGGGGTAGGTTATTCCATAGAGAGGGAACATATACTGAAAAACAATGTGCTTTGCTCAAAACTCACATGAGAAGAGAGAGCCTTCCAAATTCTCAAAATGAGATATTCAGCTTAAATTCCTAATTAATAAGTGCACATATAACATATTTTCCCTGCTTTTCAAATATTTTCATTTAAAGTAAAGTGTTGGAAAATGTCACAACAGAATATCATTGTGGTGCCTGAATGTCAGTCATTGCTGCACTGCAGAATTCTATTCAGGAGCTGGACTGAAAATACTTGGTGATCCAAAATCACCTAACAAACTCTCAAGGCTGAAGGTGCATTTGTATTGGCCCTAGACCAACATAGATTTCATTTATGAAAAAAAAAATCCATCAATATATTAAATTTTCAGTGAAACAACCTGATAGTTTGGATGTGTACAGCGCTGTGTTCACAGACTTTGTGCATTCTTGTTAGGTAGATAATAAGTTTACACCTAATATCTAAAGCAAATTATTATAAATAAAGGCTTTTAAAGATTCAGTTCATATTCCTCCTGGAAAGAAACTCATTTATATTTTTTAAAGCAGACAATTTGCCTTGCATCCTCATAAAGACATTGTATAGAAGCTTACCCGTATTGTGACATTATACTCTAATTATTATTATTTTATGTGTCATTAATTAAGAACAAAATTTTTAAAGCGCTTAAGCAATAAAAGCAAAAACAGTTAATAATAATTAGAGCACACTATATAATACACTATAGCAGCAAGACTGTTATAAGTTCCAGCCATTATTTTAGAATATGTTTGTACATGAACAATTTGTAATACTTTACAAATACAAGAATGGATTTTGATTCTGACTGGGGACCCCCTGTTGTGTATGTATCAATAAGACCTACATTACAATATTATTTTAGCACAATGGTGCATTTGTGTGTGTGTGCATGTATGTCTCACAGAGGAAACATTTAAAAGCTGGATGTTAATAAATCATACTAAAATGTAACTAATGGATATTCTGGCTCAAAATATAGTAGTAGCAGTCACAGCTGCTGTGGTAGCTGTGATCTTCCGGCCTGGACTTTATCTGAATTTGACAGTTTTTAAAAAATGATGTTGAGTGATGGGCTTTGAGACTTAACCTAAATGAGCCTAGTTAAGAAAAAAAAACCCAATGCATTAAAATGGGAGTCTTAAAGCCTGAAATCTTTTTGGATTTCTGAGTAGATGTGGATCAAATTAGATATTTATCACATGCCCCGGTTCTACATTGTTATTACTCAGCAAATATTATATCCTTTGAAATGTGCGTATATCATTGAATAAACTTCCACAAAGTTGTTTACATTTATAGTAAGCTTTTTATAAGTAAAAAACAAAACAAAACCTTTTACATGACCCAAATCGCTCAGTGAGATTTCTTTTCAAATAGTCATTTCTTAAAGGGTGCCCAATGTCAGCATCTTTAAAGTTTCCCTGACTTGTTTGTTATGTGTTATATTGCATGAACACAGAGAAATTTGGGGGGATCTTGTGAGGTAGCTACAAAAAATACAGTTCTTCAAATAAGTTGCTCAATACACATTTTGTAACATAACGTGCAGTGAAAAAGAATTCAAACAGATAAATTGTCAAATGTTGAATACATGAATAGAATATAGAATATGGCCAAGTGTGATTAGACACACAAGGAATTTGTCTCTGGCGCGTAAGCGCTACAAACTACATAGTGATAAATCATAAAATGTAAATGATAAGATATGGTAAAATTATTTACTAAGACTGTATTACTATTATTATTCTCATCCTTCCTAGTACCTATCACTTCCCACTTAAGGCTATAACTATGTTGCTTGTATCTTTACAATTTATATTGTTTTATTTGTTTCCTAGTACAATTTGATTGCTTATTAGTAACCTATGACTATCATTAAATGTTGTATCTTATGATTCTTGATGAATGTATTTTATTTTTCTTTATGTACACTGAGAGTATATGCATCAAAGACAAATTCCTTGTAGGTCCAATCACACTTGGCCAAAAAAGAATTCAATTCAATTCAATTCAATTCAATTCTATTCTATTCTATTCTATTCCATTCCATTCCATTCCATTCCATTCCATTCCATTCCATTCCATTCCATTCCATTCCACTCCACTCCACTCCACTCCACTCCACTCTACACTACACTATACTGTCATAAATCATAAGATAAAGCAACAAAATTTGTAAGATATTAACAGGATAAGGTAATAGGAAATACGAGAAAGATAATAGCAATATTACAGGAGGTAAATGTCCTTAGGCAATAGGCATAAGGCAGTGCTGTGGGAATTAGGTGTTCAGCAGAGTGATGGTGTGAGGGAAAAAGCTGTCTTTGTGTTTAGTTCAGGGGTGTCAAACCAGTGGCCCGCAGGCCAGATGTGTCATGTGCAGGTCATGCCCACCCCAGCTCTGCAAATGGGAAAAAACGTTGCAAAACATCACATGATGGTAACATGACACCACTAACTTGACATCGTGGTCTAGTTGTTTTGGTATGCAATGCTGTATAGCGGCATCCTGAGGGGAGGAGTTGAAACTGTTTATGTCCAGGGTGTGAGGGGTCTATAGATATTTTCTTAGTCCTCTTTCTGGCCCATATCAATGGAAGATGGGCTGGTTGCAATTGTTTTTTCTGCAGTCCTATCTATCTGTTGAAGTCTGTACCTATCCTGTTTGGTTGCTGTGCCAAACCAGACAGTTATAGAAGTACAAATGACAAATAAAAAGCCTAATAAACTGGGAAATGTTACAAGTGACTTTCTGGACTCTAGAGCATAAGTGGTATGATGGATAAACGACCAGGTATTGCCTGGAGTAATTTATCATTCCTGAATAAACAGGCAAAGCTCTACTTAAAAGGCTATGTGTGTCTGTGTGTGCATGTGTGTGTTTCACCTCTTTACAACAGGAACAATAGTTTGAAGGGAAACAGTTTTGAAAGAGAAATGCTTCAGAAAGAAGAGAAGGGGAAAAGGAAATCAGCAGTTCCTTTTTACATTTAACAGAGAGCTACAGAAACGTGTCAGATATATTGGTCCCAGTAGCACTGAAATAAACTAACTGCAAAATGATGTAGGGGAAGAGAATACTAAAAACACTGAACCCCTCCCTACCACACTTTCAGGACAATGGTTGTGCTTGGGGTTCCCACTAGTAGATAACACTGAGTCGAAGAAAGAGCAGCTGGAAATTCACCTAGTGTTGCAATAAAAGCAAGCCATGTTCCATTCCATAGGGGCAGCAACAATAAAAGATTGTGCAGTCAGATCTGTATTGATAGATTTTGCTCCCATCTCTTGTGGATGAGCAATGTGGATAAGCAATGGAAATAACAGTAAAGAAGATTTTACAGAGCAAGTTATTGGATTGAGATGATTAGGGAGAAGAGAATGTCATGGATGGGGGGAAAAAGATAGGAAGTGTTTACAATTATTGGAACAACAGATGATCAAATAACCAAGATTATGGGTATCCAATTACAGGATAGAGTCACGAGACATACATAAACAGTTATTGTTTAGGCAACTTATAGAAGAAAAAAGTAAGAATAAACTGTCTACAAAAAAAGCCAGAATAGTTAGCATTAATTTAGGAAACATTTGCCTTTGGACTCATAATCAATCGCAGTAATTTTGGTGATTTGTGTTAAGTAGATTCATTATATATTTTTGCAATTTTCTATTTGTAGAATGAAATTGAAAGAATAGAGGCAGAAGATGCATTAATATGTGAAGATCTAGATGATGTAGAATGCGGAGAGGAAGAATTTGAAGAAACCACAAAATTAAAAATACTCCGGAGAATTGCCTCCATAGCTTCCAAAGTGAAGGAAATTATTGGTAACCTTATCATCACAGCTGGAAAAGTTGTTGTTACAATTTTACTTGGTACAACAGGTGGGCTCTCTTCCTTATGATTGCCTTTAATACTTTTAGCACACTTGAATAGACTTTTTGATAAATAAATATACAGTGACCTCATTTATGTCAAATTTCATTGCTTTGCATACATTTGTTATCCCTAAAATGTGTTATTAAAACTAGCCCTCATCAGGCATCCAGCCAATAAATGGCAAGATACATAAACAGGCAACTAGATTATCATAGGAACAAATGAATAGCTATGTTACATTGGTTCAAATGATGTAGATTATCAAATTTGTAGATGAATACATTTATTCCTGCTTTGTGATCATTTTGAATCGCACATATATAAATGTATCACTTTCAGTTTTATGCAGTATTGATATGTTCTAAAGAAAAGGATAAGTTTTTGCATCTAAACGTGCATTCTAGAATATACTGTTTTTTAAAGTTCATTTCCTGATGCTTCTTTCTCAAAGTATATTTTGACAGTATTTTATGTGTTGAGAATTATATCAAGCCACTCAGGCTGGTTCATAAATAAATTTAACTTTGTGTAATACAGAATATTAAAATGCTATCATGATTAATAATTTCCATTGCAATACTTTTAAACATCATGCTTAATCCATATATAATGAGTATAAAACATTTACCTTCCATTAATTTTTTATAGGGATGATGTTGCCTTCCCTGACTTCAGCTGTATATTTCTTTTTATTCTTGGGCTTGTGCACATGGTGGTCCTGTTGTCGAGCATTTGATCCTCTGATCTTCAGCTGCCTTTGTGTGTTAATGACAATATTCAGTGGAGGCCATTTAATTGCACTTTATCTGTACCAATTACAATTTTTTCAGGAAATCATTCCACCTGGTGACTATTATGCCCGGTAAGAGGTTTTATCAGCATTTTTTAAGTAAATGGGATTATAGCAAAATAGAACTGCTGGCTATTGGAATAGATGGTAAAAGATAAAGATGGAATACATTCAGAGAAATGTAAAATACATGTCATAGTGTAAAATCAATACATTTTTAAGGAATTTTGTTTGTTTATTAAATTTATATGCCAACTACATCACTATCCATAGTGACTTTGGTCAGCTTACAATGCCTTAAAAACATAAATATGAAAACATTGTAATTAACAAGAATTACGTAAAAGTTAAAAACCAAGAAAACAAGATGATGTGGGCATAGGCGTTTATCTTTCAGTCAGCCAACCACTATAGCACATCCCCATCAGGGCCCTCTGCCAAATGGCTCAGCATATTTTAAGACCCTTCTGGAAGGCCAGAAAGGTGGGGGCAGATCTCATCTCTAGCAACAAGATGTTCTCAGAGGACGGAAGCCACAACACAGAAGGCTCTGTGCTGGCTGAAATTCCTTGACTAACAGGCTCTACAGGGAGCACCTTCTACTGGTGAATACATGTTGATTTGGAGAGAAAACAAGGTATGTTATTTAAGGAAAAAATGTTAGAATGGCAAAATAATAGGTGTGGCAGATATTATGTATATTGGCTGCTGAACTTATGGAATTTCTCTGTAGGATTGATACCGAACTGATGCATTCTGTAGGTAAAAAAATGCCAATCCATTTTTAAAAAATTGAAATTTTAGGATAAAAAAATGTTCACAGAAAAAAATAATACAATGAATTTCAAACGTAGAGACAAAGACTAGGAAGTTGACAAGATATCTACCTTGTCTATTGGAATAAGAGATCTATTATCTCCCAGTAAGTCCAGAAAAAGTAATAGACCAAAATTAGTTATTTAGATGGATAACAGTTTTGTTTACTTTGCTTAGCGAATTTGCTTCATTTTTTTTTATATAGGAAGCAATCTTGTAAGTGTATTGTTATATAAAGATTTATTTTAGGAAAAAAGTGTGGTTTCTGTTTAGATTTTCTAAATCAGGGATGTCAAACTTGTGGCCTGCAGGTCATGTGCTGGCCATGCCCACTCCTGGTTTAGCGAAGGGGGGAAGGCATGATAGGTCATGTGACAACAATGTGACTCTGCGAGTTTGACACCCCTGGCCTAAATCTTTTCCTATTGAGTTTGGGGAAAAAGAGAAACTGGGGGGAAGGGTTGGAGTGACAAGACAGAAATCTGTTACAGTTTGAACTTCTAAAAGATACAAGTTTTAACTAATTATTGTTATTATAGTCTGCATAACAATGCTACCTGCTTTGCTCTATGACTGAATGTGTATGAAAATGAAAGCTTTCTTCTGCCATCTACAGGCCAGACCAGGCCAGAGTAGAAAAAAAAAAGATAAATGGAAATCCTTAAACAGACATTTATATTGCATTATTCGAAAGTGCAAAATTGTATGCTTTAAACTTTGCAGAATTTGTGTTGAAGCTAGAAAGCAGCAGATTCTCATTATTGCTAATTTTCTGCTTTTTTTGGTAATATTTTCAAATCTTTTAATATAGGATGCATTACTGTATTTTTTTTAAAATATATATATATATATAAAATGCAGTTTATGATACTAAACACTAAATTTAAAATACACCAGTAGTTTGGCAGAAAAATAATATTACTAGGCCTCTTGTATCTTGTTCAAGTACACACAACCCACTCTGTGTTTTTTATTTGTGTACATGTTTGACTGTGTGTGTGTGTGTGTGTGTGTGTGTGTGTGTGTGAAGGAGAGAGAGAGAGAGAGCGGAGAAGAAGAAAAAGAAAAAGAAGAGGAGGAGCAGCAGCAGCAGCAGCAGCAGCAACATTTTAATCACAAAAGAGAAACTAATCATTATGAGGCACTCATCAGCACCTAGAAATTGTCAAAATTATTGAATTCAGTTGAACTGCACTGAACCTGCCACAAGACAAGGATATGCCTGTGTTTAGTTTCCCTTTCTTCGCTAAGCAGTGAGATACTCAGCAGCAACCAGGTATACAGATACTCCTTTCAAACAAGGGAGGAAAAATATTAGGAAGATAAGTGCATCAAGGAAGTGTAGGTGATAAATCCGTTTGTGTGTGTGTGTAATTTTTTTTTTTTTTTTTGTAATCCATTATTCTGCATAGTGGAACAAGAATAAGCGTTGTTTTCCTGTTTTTGGAAAGCAGCAATATTTCTCCCTTGACATCATCACAAACCTTAATGCTGCATCAGTATCTTGCATTTGTATTAAGGTCACAGGTTGCGAATGTGGCAGGAAAAGCAGATCAAAGTGCATATACATAGAGATATCCTTATATTAATTTACTAAGCTTTTGCTGGGAAAATACATTTACAGAGGAATAATGCTACAGCCATCGGCTACATTTACTTTTACAGTATATTGTGTAATGTTATTTTAAAAAGTCGTAACATTCTTTTTGGCATCCATAATCACGTTAATGTTCTTTTCTAAATTGCCCATTTTAATGAAATATACTTCATCAAAATTGTCATTAGAAAATTTAGATTCATATTTCCTTTTCTCTGTTTATAGACGATTCGATTGAAAAGATTTACACATTTCTTTCAAAGGATATTATTTTTACAGTACGATATGCAAAGCAATTTTTCAAAGACAATAAAAAAATAATCAGATTAAAAATCAGTATAAATCAAGGAAAAAGAACTGTAAAAGCAGGATGTTTTATGAATATAGATTCAAATAAAGCGCCTTAAGATTTCTCATGAAAACAAGAAATGAAAGGCGTATATATAATTCCTAGAAACATAGAACGTAAATTACATGACCTTAGAGGCCATCCAATTCAACCATATCTTGATGAAAACTGTCTGCAACAGGTGGCCATTCAGCCTTTATGTGAAGAGCTCCAGACTTTTCTTGGTAGATTCTGCCCTTGTTAAACAATTCTTACTATCCAGAAATACATTCTAATATTTAAACTGGGTCTTCTTCTTTTTAATGTCAATCTGTTGGTCGTGCTCTCAGTTTTAACAGAGAACAGGTCTGGTTCCTTTTCCATGTTAATCTTTCAGATATTTGTAAATTGGTGTCTTATCTCCCTTGTCTTCTTTTCTGCAAAGAAAACATGCCTGGCTTCTTCTACCATTCTCATAATGCTTGATTTCCAATGCTTTATAATCCTAGTAACTCTCCTCTGAATCTGTTCCAGAACTGGACACAATACTTGAATCTGTTCTCATGCATATCTGTATGTTAATACAGGTCAAAACTGCATTGAACTTATAAATTAATATATATGTATATGTATATGTATATATATATAAATTTATACATATTATTTTAGCACAATGTTGATAAAATACAAAAAGTTGGAGACTTATGGTAGCTTGGTTGTAGTGAGTGTGACAGTAATTATAAATTCTAATTTAGAGGATCACCTGCTCAGGTATGAGCAAGCAATGGGACGCAGCAATTAAAATACCATGAATTATACATCCAACCAGTATAGAGTGTTTGCTCAGGCACTTATTCTAATCAGATTCTGCAAATTCATATTTTCCCCATAATTAACTATCTTGTTTCTGCAGGCTTCAGAAATCCCTGGATATATGATATCCCTTCACTTCCCCCTGTTTCTTATAAACATGAGTTTGCTAGATTAAAGTGTTTAATTTTTTAATGTTTCTATCTGTGTTTTATGATGATGTCAGCGGCCCAGAGTCATTGACAGTGAGATTGGTGGCGTATAAATTTAATAAATTAATAAGTGTTTTTGACTGACATAATCCTATACTTCAGAAGCATGGAATAACTCCAAAGTTATCCAAAATCTGTTGCTTCCTGTATAAATTTCTTCCTATGGTTACAAATTTGCTTTAGAGGCTCTCAATGTGTTTCAGCATCAATGTGAGTTAGAAGGTAAGTCAGGTCCTTCATTATAGCAATTAGGTCAAAGCTCTTGGTGTTAACTCTTTCTTCAGCTTTTACCAAATTGTTAAAATATTTATTTTCTGCTTGGCTTTTATGCACAGGAAAATATCACTGTTAAATTCTGCCCTTAATTTTGCTGTGATGCTTCTTAATACTTATGAAGATTTTGAAAACAGAATCAGTAACCTGTAGCATAACTTTTTTAATCTGAATATTGAAGAAACAAACTGAAACAATCTGTGAATTTTGTAGCAACTTTCAATTTTCTGTGATGAAAACCATACATCTTATTAAGATTGTTGGGAATTATGGAAGTTGAAACCTGTATTAAATGCAAAAGATTGTGGAAGGATGACTTGGACGAAATGTTGTATTTATGTAATGCCCTATTTTTACAGGTTGTTTGGTATCACTCCAGTTATTCTGACCAACTGCTCAAGCACCTGGAAACTAATAACCAACCAAAATTTGAATTGGTACCACCATACCAACCCTATCTTGCTGCTACTCTTATATTATACCCTAGCAACTCTGATTCGACTTTGGGTAAATAAACCTATCATACAGGTGAAGTAATTACCTTAATTTTTTTTAAAAAAAATCTTTAAAACAAATGCCTACAAATCTGTTCAAATTGCTTTTGACCCTGGTGTATAAAAAAGGACTACCCTTGGATTATAAATGAAACTTTCCCCCTTCTCCTCCAAAATATTATTAATATCTAACATTCGTCTGTGACATGCCACAACAGTTTTCGGGTTTTCTTATGTTTCCTATCTCAAAACTGTACTGCCAGCATTGAACAATTGCAGTCTGACACAATTTCAAGAACCACAAAACAGAGTTGTCTGAGGTTTTGTTTGTCATCCTTGACATAAGGTGACTAAATTAAAGTGACTAAATTAAACTAAAGCTCTGTACTACTTAAAAACATGTTTTATAATGGCTTCCTATCATATATACAGTATTTAGTTTTCATTGACTAACGTTTATGAAAATAGTTTCAGAAATTCCATAAAAATATTGATTACAATATTTTATTTATTTATTTTATTGCAACCATAGTGCTGGCACGAGTTTCCAAATATTTTGGAGGAGATGAATAAAAAATCATAGTAAATATTTAAGCTGGGATGATGTTTTTATCTGTGGTTAAATGCACAAATACTGTATATAGTTCTACATAAAATAATTAAATATATTTGTGTAATGTATCTTTAAAAGTTTTGGAGGGAAAATTGAGCGGGAAATAGCATGTTGCTGATTGGCTGAAGCCTCCGACTAAACTGTATATAAAGAGGGGTTTTTCCGAGTGTTGGTTGCTGGGTTCACTATAAACTAAAGAGCTGTTGTCACTCACTGGTCTCCTGCCTCTTTATTGCCCGAATCTAACATTGGCGACGAGGATGGGATTTTGAGGCAAAAGAGCGCCAGGAAAGAGCTGAACTAACCAGGAATTATCGAACCCAGCAAATAAGGGGCGGAAAGCAGCGATGTCCAGCTACACACCGCCAGCGCCATTCGACCCAGCCAAGGAGAAATGGGGGTCATACATGGCTCGTTTCGAGTGTTTCCTCGAGGCAAACGAACTCCAAGGAGTCTCAGACAACAGGAAGCGAGCGTATTTCCTAAGCCACTGCGGTCCAGAGGTTTTCGACACCGCAGAGTCGCTTTCGGAGCCAACGCCGGTACAGTCGGTACCGTGGCAAACACTGCAAACGGCACTTCGGGCACACTACGCACCGACGCCCTCAAAGTTCGTCCAACGGTTCGAGTTGAGACAGCGGGTACAGAGAGAGGGCGAGTCGATCAGTGTGTACATGGCAGCGCTGAGAAAAGCCGCGAACCATTGTGAGTATCGAGACTTGGAAGACGCATTGCTCGACCAGCTCATTTGCGGGGTCAGGGACATCTGTTTGCGACGGCGGCTGCTGTCTAGAAGCAACCTAACGCTGGCAATCGCCTTGGACGAAGCCAGGGCTCACGAGATGTCCACCCAAGCGGCAGAAACCCTGCAAAAGCCGATCGCGCCAGGGGCTGGAGCGAAAACAACCCCGGTCCACAATGAGGAAGTCCAGGCCGAGTCGGAAGGTGAGGAAGAGGAAGAAGTCTTCCACACCGGGAGGCCAGAGAGAGAAGACCGGGGCGAATGCGCAAGTTGCGGAGGGCAACACCAACGACAACACTGCAAGTTTAAGGATGCGACTTGTTGGCGGTGCGAAAGGAAGGGGCACATAGCGCAGGCCTGTCGAGCGCCCCAACCTTCCCGCCAAAAATTCAAACCGACCAATCAGAGCGCGGGAATGGCGAAGCGGCCCGTGATTGGTCAATTCAAAAAAGGCGCGAAGTTGAATCAGACTGCCGTGAGAGTGGGTCACGCATCAACGCACCTAGAAAAAAAGATTTTCACTAAAACACACATTGAGGGGGTGCCGTGCCGAATGGAAGTGGACACCGGCTCATCGATCACGATCATGTCCTGGGACACTCTCGTGAAAGACTTACCCGCCATAGCGAAGCGCAAGCTGCAACCACAGAAGCTAAAGGTACAGGACTACCAAGGGAATCGAATCCCTGTTCGAGGGGTAACGTCCGTCCACGTCAAGTATAGACAATACAAGAAAACCCTGCCCATCACCATAGTTGATGGAACCTTGCCGAGTTTGTTGGGACTGGACTGGTTCCGAGCATTGGGCATGGGAGTGACCGGAGTCTTCCGAAACGAAGTCGACCTAAAAGACGAACTAATGAAGGAGTTCGAGGACGTCTTCAAAGACTGCCTGGGCAAGTACGAGGGGACCTCTATCTCCTTTAACCTAGACCCACATAAAAGTTGCCCCTATCTGGTTAAAGGCTAGGAGGGTCCCATTCGCCCTAAAGCCCAAGATTGACCGGGAACTGGACAAACTAGTAAACCAGGGAATACTAGTGCCAGTTGACCATGCGAAGTGGGAGACACCTATAGTCACCCCAGTCAAACCGGACGGGTCGGTTCGGATTTGCGCTGACTACAAGGCAACGCTTAACAAAGCATTGCAAAAGAGTGCTTACCCCGTCCCAGTAGTACAACACTTACTGCACTCGTTGGGGCAAGGGCAGGTTTTTGCCAAGCTAGACTTGGCCCAAGCCTATCAACAGTTACCTGTAGATAGCAGCACGGCCGAAGCGCAGACAATTGTCACGCACAGGGGTGCCTTTAAATGCACCCGGTTACAGTTTGGGGTTAGTGTGGCTCCAGGGTTATTTCAGAACCTAATGGAGCGGCTATTGCAGGGACTACCCGGGGTGGTACCATACTTCGACGATGTATTGGTATCCGCTGAGAATCTAGAGGAATTAGGGGTAAGGCTGAGAAAAGTTTTGGGCATTTTCCGGTCCGCCGGACTCAAAGTTAAACTGAACAAATGCCAGATCGGGGTAGGATCTGTGGAATTCCTGGGCTACCGGATAGACAGGGAAGGGATCCACCCCACTGAGAGCAAGGTACGGGCCATCAGGAAGGCCCCAGCTCCCCAAAACAAAACGGAGTTACAGGCATTCTTAGGTCTGGTCAACTTCTACGCGGTATTTTTAAAAAATAAGGCAACAATAGCCGAACCGCTACACAAATTACTAGCAAAGACAGCTGTGTGGTCTTGGGGGAAGGCGGAAGCTAGGGCATTCGAAGGGGTAAAAAACCTCCTATCTAGCGATAGCCTCCTTATTCAATACAATGGCACGTTGCCATTAGTGTTAGTTTGTGATGCATCTCCCTACGGGGTGGGGGCTGTGCTCAGCCACAGGTTGCCAAATGGCACAGAAGCCCCTATAGCATATTACTCCCGAACAATGTCAGCGGCTGAAAGGAACTATAGCCAGCTAGATAGGGAAGCCTTGTCTATAGTCTCCGGGGTAAAGAAATTCCATGAATATGTATTTGGTCGTGATTTCAAAATAATCACGGACCATAGACCCCTACTAGGCCTGTTGGCAGGCGACCGCCCAACGCCCATGGCACTTTCGCCCAGACTGACCCGATGGACTATCTTCCTAGCGGCGTATTCTTACAAATTACTGCACCGGCCAGGGAAGGAGTTAGGGCATGCGGACGCCCTGAGCAGATGCCCGTTACCAGAGACTATCGAAGACCCCACTCCGGGGACACCCGTTCTGCTAATTGACTCTTTGGACTCTGGCCCAGTCACATCCAAGGAGGTGGCTCGGGCTTCTTACAAGGACATTACAATAAGGACTGTAATTGGTTGGGTGCAAAGAGGATGGCCCGCTGCGCCGGGCGAGCGTTTTAAAGAATTTGTAAAGAAACGTGGGGAGCTCTCAGCTCAAGGGGGGTGTCTGCTATGGGGGGATAGAGTGGTGATCCCGGAGAAATTACGGAAAAAGGTATTGGAACTCCTGCATGAGGGCCACCCAGGGATCGTGAGAATGAAGGGTTTAGCGAGGAGCTATGTGTGGTGGCCCTTGATGGACACGGAAATTAGTGACAAGGTAGGGAAATGCCAGGCCTGCCAGGAGTCCAGACCACTACCCCCAACGGCCCCAATTCGAGAGTGGGAGAGACCCCAGGGCCCATGGTCTAGGATTCACATCGACTTTGCCGGCCCCTTCCACGGCCAAACCTTCCTGGTAGTAGTCGATGCCTACTCCAAATGGCTGGAAATCATTCTTATGAGATCCATGACAGCCGAGGCCGTAATTTCAGTCCTACGGCACCTATTTGTAACCCACGGGTTGCCCGACACTTTAGTCTCCGACAACGGCCCGCAATTCACGGCGACCCAGTTTGAGGGGTACTTGGCGGAGGAGGGCATCCGACATGTCCTCTCGGCGCCTTTCCACCCTGCGACGAACGGACTTGCAGAACGTTTCGTTCGGAGCGCAAAGGAAGCATTGTCCAGAATCAGGCCAGGCGATTGGCAAACAAAAATCGATACCTTCCTAGCAGTCCAACACAGAACCCCCTGTGTAACAACTGGCCGCAGCCCGGCGGAGCTATTGATGGGTAGGAAGCTTAGGTGCCCGCTAGACCGACTAAACCCAAACTACACCCCAGACGGTTACAAGGGGGCACACGGTAAAACAAGAGAGATGACAGTGGGCGACCCAGTGTGGGCACACAACTACAGCGAGGGCCCTACTTGGTTAAAAGGGAAAATCCTAGAAATAACCGGGCCAAAATCGTATCTAGTAGAAATAGAGGATGGCCGGGTATGGAAGCGCCACATAGACCAAATAAGGAAACAAATAACCAGTAAATCAGAAACAGACGAAACAGGCCCTGACTACCAAATGTTTGAATCCACCGCTGACTCAAACCCGGGGCAAACGCGGGACTTATCTGAGTTCGATGAGGTCCAGCGACACCAACCGGTTCCTCCTGAAGACAGCAGGGACGACTCTGCCAATAATCCAGGGCCGGATGGCCTAGAGGAGGAGCTGAGAGGAACAAACAGTCCCTCCGGCCAGCTCGACTCACTCCCAGAGAATGAATTGCGCAAGTCCGAAAGAGTTAGGAGACGCCCAGTCTACTTGCGTGACTACGTAGAGAAATAAGATGCTAATCTCATGTAAATATGGGTACAATGTTTTCTGGGAGGGAAGGAGTGTAATGTATCTTTAAAAGTTTTGGAGGGAAAATTGAGCGGGAAATAGCACGTTGCTGAATGGCTGAAGCCTCCGACTAAACTGTATATAAAGAGGGGTTTTTCCGAGTGTTGGTTGCTGGGTTCACTATAAACTAAAGAGCTGTTGTCACTCACTGGTCTCCTGCCTCTTTATTGCCCGAATCTAACAATTTGTATTAACATTTAAATTGTATACAAGCTAATATTTATATATATTGATGAAAAAAAATCATATTTTTATTGGACACAGCTTGTGATAGCATGAAAGCTGACATGGCAGAAAATAACTTGGAAAAAGGCTTCTTATTTTACTATGACTGCATTCCCAACCGCTTATAATCACACTAGGCAGGAAGATCTGTGAAATATGGCTCCTGTTTGAAAAGCAATTTGAATTGCATATACAGTAAACTATATAGATTTATTGCCTAGATTTTCAGACAGTGGGCAATGACTTTTTTTTATTTCAAAAGTTAATAATCTTTTTACATAGATTTTCATTCTCAAAATTATTCCAGAGTTAATCTTTCTTTCTTTTTCTTTTTTCTTTTCTCGTTTAGCAGATGCCTGATGATGACAAATCAGATTTAAATAAGGAAGATGAAATAGAGTGCACCCCAGTTCAAATAACTGCAGACAGAAGACGCAGCTTGTGGTATACAAGTCACTACACAACTGATGAGAGAAAAGTAAAGTTTAAAGGAATCAGTTAATCTAATTTGTATTCCTTAGATTTTTTAGCAAGAATTGAGTGTGCAAGTATTCACTTCTGGTCTGGAGACAATTGCTAAACTATCCTGGTAGATCTCCAAGAGGCTGGTTACAAGGTTTTACAATTCTAATTTATTTTGTGATTATCAGCAGTAATTTTAACCATGCATTTAACCATCATTGAATAGTTATAGATAATGCTTGGCTTATAATCATTTAACAATGGTTCAAAGCTACAACAGCTGAGACAAAATGGTTTATGACCTATCCTCAACATTCCTGCAGTCAAGTAGTTAGCATATGAACGCTTGGCAACCAGCTCGTATTTACAATGGTTGTGAGTTTTGCAGCCACTTGATCACAATTTGCAAAGTTTCCAGCCAGCTTCCAACAAAGAAAGACAATTGTGGAAGCCAGATTCACTTCCACAAGTTACAACCATGTGATTTACTTAATGAACAGGGTGGTTCATTTTATGACTGTAATAAAAATGGCCATAAGAGTGAGTCCCTGATAATGTGATGATTCACTTAATGACAGCATTGCTTAGCAATCAAAATTCTGGTCCCAACTGTGGTCATAAATCAAGAATTACCTGTATGTTGCTGTTGTACACTATTCGGACTAAAATTCACTCTACCTTATATAAAGATTTTCAGCATGCAGTCATTTTGATACTAAGATCTGTCATTCTTAAGATTTATTTTATTGTTATTACTACTATTGCATCCCATCGCCTTCTGAACTAACAAATTATTCTTGCTTTGCTTTTGCAGCTTTTATCAATGACTCAGGATGAACACAAGCCGTCTGATGTTAGTACATGGTTTCAAAATTGCAGTCAATTTGCACAATAAATTTGTTTCTGTTTCTGACAATTTTTAATGTAGGGATTCAAGGATTTGGTTGAGTAGAAGTTGATCCAAATTATCTATCAAACAGTCAGCTTAGGCAACTGACTTCCTGCTGTTGTCTCCTGCATCTAGGATAACTTTCCAATCATACAACCAAGTCAAACTGTCACAGCTTCAGTGCCTTCTTTTGTAGCAGTTTCTGCCTGCCCAGATCTAACAAAATCACATCTGTCCAGCCAGCAGTCACCTTGCTTTTCAATAATATTTCTAATACCAAAGAATATACTGTATATGTAGTCCTGATTTAGCAACTGCCTCATTTAGTGACTGTTCACAGTTATGATGATGATGAAAAAGTAACTTTATTACCAATCCTCACTTTTGCAACCTTTGCAGGACTGCAAACCAAAGGAAAGCTGAAGTAAGGTTTTCCGCACAGTTGCATTTTCACTTAGCAACTGCTTCATTTGACAACTAAGTCTCCAGTCCCAACTGTGGTCACTAAATAACGACTACCTATATAGTTTTTCCGTAAACTACATAGAGACTTCACTTGTCTCTAAGCATGCACAGTGAATGGACATGGCTGATAGGATCGGCTCTTGTCTGAGTATTAAAATGGAGAGCTATAAAACAGATCATGGTTAAGATAAAAGAGAATGTTTGTAGCTCAGGGTTGAAATTTGGGTACCTTGGTTTTCTCTGAGCTTGGTTGTTTTCTTGTAGGCATTTCTTTGGCTGTTTACTGTTAGCTTCTTTGACAGTTCCTTGGTTGGGGTATTGTTTACTTGAGCAACAATCAAGAAGTAAATGATGCCCCAACCAAACTTGCCAAATAAGTTAACAGTAAACAGCCCAATTAAGGAACTATCAAGTCCACTCCCATCAATACTGGCAGGACAAGTCACTAGAATATAAACTGAGAGCAAACCCTACTCCTATTAGCATGGATGACGTTACCTAGTTTGGGTAATGAAGTGTCTGCAAGAAAACAGTCAAGCTCAGAGAGCACCAAGGACCTCTCAGATCATGGCCATTTGGAGTCTTTCCTAAGAACATGTATTTCCTAATTTGCATTGCATTGGGACTGAGTCTTTTGCTACATATTATCCAGTATTTTCTAATTAAGAGTGTTAGGGCCTTTCATAATTAAACACTCACCTCAATACATTAAAAAAACTGATTGTCTTATTCTGCAATATTCTGCAATTTATCAAAGCATAATTCTAGTATAAAAGTAGTTTTACATAACCCACATTTTGTTTTATTATTTTATGTAATATTTTATATTTATTAAGATAATGTAATAATTGCAGCCTTATGAAAATGCAAATGCAGCCCTTTTGGAATAGATTAAAATATATATATATATATTCCAGCATCCTGTTTCCTTAAAGTAGACAGATGTGTATGGTAAACTACAGGCAGGACATTATGGTAATAATGGCCTGCATATGGAACTATTGTGATTCTGGAAGTGATGCAGAAGGCCTAAAGAATGGCCTTGAAGGACAGTGCCATTACAGAGGCGATAATCAGATAAGTGTATCTTGTCCATTCCAAGAAACTAACTTGAGAAAATGCTTCAGATTGATCCTCCCTAATTCACACAATGTAAAGCTGTTCTAATAAAAATAACTTTGAACGTTTATGTCATTAGTTTCTTAATCTGATCTAGTTTCTAAACCTGATAGGTATACTGTATCTATTATTATATACCATGTAAGAAGCACAGAAAAATATTTTATTGTTGTATACCAAATTGCTATTGACATTTTGGACAGTTCGTGAGCAAAATTATTTGAAAATATACATCAAATTAAATTGATCATACCTCTATATAAGTGTTCTTCAAGAAGCAATTAATTTGGGTATTAGATGTTTGTATGTATACCAATAAGCAAGCATTATTTAATCTTCTGAATGTCTGGGTGTGTATTTTGTTTTGTATTTAATCTATATGGTTGAGAAAGAAAATGAAAGCAGCACTGAATTTATATCAAGAAAAGTAGAAGTGATTGCTTTCACATGTTGCCTGTTTTCAAAGGATTCCTCTGATCCTGATTCAACAGGTCCTGCTTGTGACACTGAATGGTACACCTGTTGATTATCAAAGCATACACCCTTTGCGCCCTATAGAAAATGGACCTGCCAAGACAGATCTGTACTCAAGACCACAATACAAGTGGGATCCCTCAGCTAATGATCTAGGTAGTCATCAAAATGTGAGAATAAATGGTTGTATGGTTTAATTGTTTAGATGTATATTCATCTACTTTTTTCATTTTACCAAGGGAGGACAGGGTGCCATCCTATAAATCACCTATATCATTCATTTTGGCATCTCAATCCATACCTTCCTATGTAATTAACTTGGGGGCTGTTGGGGTGTGTATCTTGCTGGAGAAGCTATTATAACAATAATGAGTACTTTCCATCTTTAAGTGGATTGGCAGAATACTGCTAGCACTGCAAAAAAAAGTAGTGGACATTTGTTTAATAGTGATCTAAATTTCCTTTGGCTTTCCTGGTGTTCAACAACCTTGTTTAGGCTATATAGATCTGATTATATATCCACAGCCCCCACGTCATCATTGCGCAATATATTTGTGCATTTCTCCCATATTCTGTCATTTTGTTTATAGCTTTCAATTATCAGATTACCTAAATTAGTTTCTGAACCACATTATTTGCAGTTCATACATACAGTTCTTTTTATTTCTCAGAAAAGAAAGAAGATGAGGAAGAGGAAGGGGAAGAGGAGGAGGAAGAAGAAGAAAATTCAGAGGAGGAAAAAAACTCCAAAGTTCATGCAATGGTCACAGTTTTCCATTTTATCATGAAACAGAGTTATGTCTGTGCTTTGATCGCCATGATGGTAGGTTATTTTCCCTATTGGTTCTTGGTCCACCTTGAAATTGAGACAATGCTATGATCCAGGACACATTTTATGATTAGTAATGTTGTTTAAATTTGTTCTTTCTGATCTTTGTCACTGCAAATCTGCTTGAATTAATGAAAGAGTGCCTTCACATTACATTCTGATCTTGAAGCTTGATTTTTTTAAAGCATAGGATCGTGGACTTGAGCCTGGGATAATATAATATATTGTATTTTATTGTAGTTTACAATTGTTGTTATACTCTGTTCCGCTTAATGCACAGGTAGTAAAAAAATGCATTTAAAAATTGCTTGTTCCTGTTCTCTTCAGTTTTTGGAGCATTATCTTGCTGATTGATACAGGGGAGAGACAGACATTTATATAGTTTCTTTCCACTGGATTGCAAAAAGTAAGGCAAATGCAACAGGATCATTAGTTCCAAATCATCCACTATATTTTGTTTTGGTCAGAATAAATATATAAAGTTGATCAACTGGAACAAATTCAGAAAATTGCCAGTTTAGGACAATCAACTAAATTAATGAATCAGTAAACTAAGTTCAGTCCTAAGAGACTGAAAGAGCTGAATTTGGGTAGCCATTATTGTGGATTCCATTGTACTGTTGCAATACCTGAAATGATGTCACCTAGATAAAGGTCAAATACTGTTCTATCTTGTTTCAGATTGCAGGACAATTTCAGGAAGGGTGTTTCCTGAATCATGCCGAATGTAGACCATTCTTAGCAGTCAAAGTGGTGGAATCAATGGCCTACAAATGTAGTTGGCTTTCATTCATTGGAATTAATTTCACAGAGAGTAGGAGTCCATCTGTTTTGAAATCTTTAATTTATATTCCTTCCCTGAGCAAAATTCTGAATTTGTTCTGAAGTGCCCCTTCCAATTCTGTGATTCTAAAGTTCAAATACATTGAATGTTGAACTGATGAGATTATACAGTATTCATTTCTTTTTCTTTCCTTCAAGGCCTGGAGTATTACTTACCACAGTTGGTTAACATTTGTATTATTGATATGGTCTTGTATACTTTGGATGCTTCGTGACCGAAGGAAATATGCAATGATAAGTTCACCTTTTATGGTGGTTTATGGAAACTTATTATTAACATTTCAATATATATGGAGTTTTGAGATGAATGATAATGAACTTCCTCAGGTGTCTGGATTTCTAGAACGGAAAGCACCTCCTGAATTAGGATCAAAGGTAATAATTGCACACAAACCTATATGGTCAGCACATATACTTATTTTATAAGGTTCATGAATTTATATCAGTAGTGAATAACCTCTAGATTTTTCAAAAATGCAACATGATAACTGTGATTAGTATCTGAAAATATATACTTAAAATACTATTTATATTTTATTTTGACTGTAACAAATGTCTTTTGGGGTTTGGTATTTAACAGCTTTAGGAACACAAGTTATTTGGGTCCATTAATTATTTTTTCCTGGATGAAAAAAACTTTCTTCATAGATTCCTAAAATAATTTCAACTTATTGTTGCTATTTCCCCTGCTATTTCCTTTTTAACATCTACATGAAGCCACTGGGTGAAATCATTTGCTATCAGGGGTTGAGGTATTAGTATGCTGTTGATACACAATTTTATATCACCATCCTGGTGATCCAAGTGACACTTTTGCTGCTCTCTCAGATTGCTGGGAGACTGTGGGGCCTGGATGGGGGACAACAGGCTTCAGCTGAACCCTGGCAAGACCAAAAGTACATGAAGCTTCAAGATCTGGGACTTTAACTAACTTAGTTCTGGATGGGATTGCAGTACTCCAGATAGACCCTGTCTGTGACTTGGAGGTTCTCAAAGAGCAGGTAGCAGTTGTGGCTAGGAAAGCCTTTGCACAGTTTTTTGCATATTGTGTGCCAATTGTGGCCTTTCTTGGATAGGAATCCCTCTGCTCACTTATTTCAACCCTAACCCTCTGGACTACTGTGATGTGTGCTCTACATAGGGCTATCCTGGAACTGTATTTGGCAGTTTCAACTGATGCAGAGTACAGCATTGTGGGCAATTCTTGGAATCCCCTGGGTGGCCCATGCTACACCACTGATCCATAAGCTGCATTGACTGATGGATTGCTTCCGGGTGCAATTCAAGGTGTTGATTACTATCTTTAAAGCATGGTGTAGCATGGCATGGATCCAGGTTACTTGAGGAACCATCTCAACACTGGGATTGGCCTACCCCAGCTGAGGAGACAAGTTGTAAACTCCATCAATCAAGGAACTGTGACTGGTAGGGTACAGAAGAAGGCCCTCTCTGCTGTGGCTCTTTTTTTTTTTTTTTTTGTTTACATTTATACCCCGCCCTTCTCCGAAGACTCAGGGCGGCTTACAGTGTATAAGGCAATAGTCTCATTCTATTTGTATATTTTTACAAAGTCAACTTATTGCCCCCCCAACAATCTGGGTCCTCATTTTACCTACCTTATAAAGGATGGAAGGCTGAGTCAACCTTGGGCCGGGCTCGAACCTGCAGTAATTGCAGGCTACTGTGTTCTTAATAACAGGCTTTTACCAGCGTGAGCTAAACCGGCCTCTTGACCTTTGGAAGATCTTACTCCCACCCTTCTGACTTCCCTGAAGGCCCTGAAGACTTGGCTCTGCCAGATGGCTTGTGGCCCCAATGGGGAGAATCACACGAGGTGATTGAGAAATTAATAGGCAATCCCACCTTCCTCTCTGCATTCTGCTCTCTTTCTCCCCATTTTTTAACAATACTTCTATTTTTCATTGTAATTTCCATTTTTATTGTTTTAGAAATATTTAATGTTTATGATTTTAATGCTTGTAATGCTGTAAGCTGCCTATATTTGCTTCAAAACAAGATGGACAGCAAATAAATTTAATAAATAATACATAAATAAAATTGAGGAAAGAAAGCCAAAAAAATCACATGGGTTAACTTGAGTATTTAGCCAATCCCTAATGATGAATATAATTAGCTTAATTTATAATTTATTAATTTATAAACTAGGCTGCAAGCCAAATAGGATTAAGATAATACAATAGGATTAAGATAAACCTCTTTGGTTCTAATGATCATTTAGGCCTCTCCATTGTGTATTACAATATTTCCCAACTTTTGGCCTTCCAGATACAGATATTAGCACTGACTAACATGTTTTCAACATTTGTAATCCAATATATATTTGGAAAGCAACAAGTTATGTCATATACTGTGATATATATTCATTTGTAGCTATGATGAAAAGCCAGGGATACTCCTTGAGGACATTAATAATGTTTCTACAATATGACTTAATCCGGGCTCAAGATTGATTGCTGATATATGGAAGAAGTTTGGCAATGTCATTCAGTTTATCTTAAATATGCTATCACCATATTATGGATCATGGAAATTCAATAACTTATTCAATAGTGTGTCTCCTCTTTGGTTTCTCCTCTTTGGTTTCAATTTCTGCTGACAGATACTTTTTGGACTTACTTTTTGGCTGCTGTTGAGACAACACCTCACTGAACGGAAGTCTTTGCAATTAAATGAAACAGTTTTGTCAGAGGTTAAAATTGGAGAGGAAGAGAGTGAAGAAAAAGGTGAATACACATTTCAAGTCAATATAGA